>NW_027333390.1:0-26374 GCF_002575655.3 Aegilops tauschii subsp. strangulata | reverse complement strand
AATTAGTAAATGCATGAAAAATAACAAATGAAGTCAGAAAGGATTGAAAAATGATGATGTGGCTTTGAATGGTGCATTTTGAACACACAAAAAGTCAGGAGTTCAAATAAGGTTTAAAAAATGAAATCCCTTTGTAACACACGAGTTTCCGGATGAAATCCTGATACTTTGAAAGAGATTGTCCGTTTTGTACACGAAGTGCATCCAGTTTTTGCCCTAACCCTCTCAACTTTTTTGCACATGCTATGTGGATGAAATGATGACATCATGCCAAATTTCAACCTTTTCAGAGTTCATTTGAAATGCTTTTAAATTTTAGGGTCTTATAGCTCAAAATAATTAGTAAATGCATGAAAAATAACAAATGAAGTCAGAAAGGATTGAAAAATGATGATGTGGCTTTGAATGGTGCATTTTGAACACATCAAAAAGTCAGGAGTTCAAATAAGGTTTAAAAAATGAAATCCCTTTGTAACACACGAGTTTCCGGATGAAATCCTGATACTTTGAAAGAGATTGTCCGTTTGTACACGAAGTGCATCCAGTTTTTGCCATAACCCTCTCAACTTTCTTGCACATGCTATGTGATGAAATGATGATATCATGCCAACTTTCAACCTTTTCAGAGTTCATTTGAAATGCTTTTAAATTTTCGGGTCTTATAGCTCAAAATAATTAGTAAATGCATGAAAAATAACAAATGAAGTCAGAAAACATTGAAAAATGATGATGCGGCTTTGATTGGTGCATTTTGAACACACAAAAAGTCAGGATTTCAAATAAGGTTTAAAAAATGAAATCCCTTTGTAACACACGAGTTTCCGGATGAAATCCTGATACTTTGAAAGAGATTGTCCGTTTTGTCCACGAAGTGCATCCAGTTTTTGCCGTAACCCTCTCAACTTTCTTGCACATGCTATGTGGATGAAATGATGATATCATGCCAACTTTCAACCTTTTCAGAGTTCATTTGAAATGCTTTTAAATTTTAGGGTCTTATAGCTCAAAATAATTAGTAAATGCATGAAAAATAACAAATGAAGTCAGAAAGGATTGAAAAATGATGATGTGGCTTTGAATGGTGCATTTTGAACACACAAAAAGTCAGGAGTTCAAATAAGGTTTGAAAAATGAAATCCCTTTGTAACACACGAGTTTCCGGATGAAATCCTGATACTTTGAAAGAGATTGTCCGTTTTGTCCACGAAGTGCATCCAGTTTTTGCCGTAACCCTCTCAACTTTCTTGCACATGCTATGTGGATGAAATGATGATATCATGCCAACTTTCAACCTTTTCAGAGTTCAATTGAAATGCTTTTCAATTTTAGGGTCTTGTAGCTCAAAATAATTAGTAAACGCATGAAAAATAACAAATGAAGTCGGAAAGGATTGAAAAATGATGATGTGGCTTTGAATGGTGCATTTTGAACACACAAAAAGTCAGGAGTTTCAAATAAGGTTTAAAAAATGAAATCCCTTTGTAACACACGAGTTTCCGGATGAAATCCTGATACTTTGAAAGAGATTGTCCGTTTTGTACACGAAGTGCATCCAGTTTTTGCCGTAACCCTCTCAACTTTCTTGCACATGCTATGTGGATGAAATGATGATATCATGCCAACTTTCAACCTTTTCAGAGTTCATTTGAAATGCTTTTAAATTTTAGGGTCTTATAGCTCAAAATAATTAGTAAATGCATGAAAAATAACAAATGAAGTCAGGAAGGATTGAAAAATGATGACGTGGCTTTGAATGGTGCATTTTGAACACACAAAAAGTCAGGATTTCAAATAAGGTTTAAAAAATGAAGTCCCTTTGTAACACACGAGTTTCCGGATGAAATCCTGATACTTTGAAAGAGATTGTCCGTTTTGTACACGAAGTGCATCCAGTTTTTGCCGTAACCCTCTCAACTTTCTTGCACATGCTATGTGGATGAAATGATGATATCATGCCAACTTTCAACCTTTTCAGAGTTCATTTGAAATGCTTTTCAATTTTAGGGTCTTATAGCTCAAAATAATTAGTAAATGCATGAAAAATAACAAATGAAGTCAGAAAGGATTAAAAAATGATGATGTGGCTTTGAATGGTGCATTTTGAACACACAAAAAGTCAGGAGTTCAAATAAGGTTTAAAAAATGAAATCCCTTTGTAACACACAAGTTTCCGGAAGAAATCCTGATACTTTGAAAGAGATTGTCCGTTTTGTACACGAAGTGCATCCAGTTTTTGCCCTAACCCTCTCAACTTTTTTGCAAATGCTATGTGGATGAAATGATGACATCATGCCAAATTTCAACCTTTTCAGAGTTCATTTGAAATGCTTTTAAATTTTAGGGTCTTATAGCTCAAAATAATTAGTAAATGCATGAAAAATAACAAATGAAGTCAGAAAGGATTGAAAAATGATGATGTGGCCTTGAATGGTGCATTTTGAACACACAAAAAGTTAGGAGTTCAAATAAGGTTTAAAAAATGAAATCCCTTTGTAACACACGAGTTTCCGGATGAAATCCTGATACTTTGAAAGAGATTGTCCGTTTTGTACACGAAGTGCATCCAGTTTTTGCCGTAACCCTCTCAACTTTCTTGCACATGCTATGTGGATGAAATGATGATATCATGCCAACTTTCAACCTTTTCAGAGTTCATTTGAAATGCTTTTAAATTTTAGGGTCTTATAGCTCAAAATAATTAGTAAACGCATGAAAAATAACAAATGAAGTCGGAAAACATTGAAAAATGATGATGTGGCTTTGAATGGTGCATTTTGAACACACAAAAAGTCAGGATTTCAAATAAGGTTTGAAAAATGAAATCCCTTTGTAACACACGAGTTTCCGGATGAAATCCTGATACTTTGAAAGAGATTGTCCGTTTTGTACACGAAGTGCATCCAGTTTTTGCCGTAACCCTCTCAACTTTCTTGCACATGCTATGTGGATGAAATGATGATATCATGCCAACTTTCAACCTTTTCAGAGTTCATTTGAAATGCTTTTCAATTTTAGGGTCTTATAGCTCAAAATAATTAGTAAATGCATGAAAAATAACAAATGAAGTCAGAAAGGATTAAAAATGATGATGTGGCTTTGAATGGTGCATTTTGAACACACAAAAAGTCAGGATTTCAAATAAGGTTTGAAAAATGAAATCCCTTTGTAACACACGAGTTTCCGGATGAAATCCTGATACTTTGAAAGAGATTGTCCGTTTTGTACACGAAGTGCATCCAGTTTTTGCCGTAACCCTCTCAACTTTCTTGCACATGCTATGTGGATGAAATGATGATATCATGCCAACTTTCAACCTTTTCAGAGTTCATTTGAAATGCTTTTAAATTTTAGGGTCTTATAGCTCAAAATAATTAGTAAATGCATGAAAAATAACAAATGAAGTCAGAAAGGATTGAAAAATGATGATGTGGCTTTGAATGGTGCATTTTGAACACACAAAAAGTCAGGATTTCAAATAAGGTTTGAAAAATGAAATCCCTTTGTAACACACGAGTTTCCGGATGAAATCCTGATACTTTGAAAGAGATTGTCCGTTTTGTACACGAAGTGCATCCAGTTTTTGCCGTAACCCTCTCAACTTTCTTGCACATGCTATGTGGATGAAATGATGATATCATGCCAACTTTCAACCTTTTCAGAGTTCATTTGAAATGCTTTTAAATTTTAGGGTCTTATAGCTCAAAATAATTAGTAAATGCATGAAAAATAACAAATGAAGTCAGGAAGGATTGAAAAATGATGACGTGGCTTTGAATGGTGCATTTTGAACACACAAAAAGTCAGGATTTCAAATAAGGTTTAAAAAATGAAATCCCTTTGTAACACACGAGTTTCCGATGAAATCCTGATACTTTGAAAGAGATTGTCCGTTTTGTACACGAAGTGCATCCAGTTTTTGCCGTAACCCTCTCAACTTTCTTGCACATGCTATGTGGATGAAATGATGATATCATGCCAACTTTCAACCTTTTCAGAGTTCATTTGAAATGCTTTTCAATTTTAGGGTCTTATAGCTCAAAATAATTAGTAAATGCATGAAAAATAACAAATGAAGTCAGAAAGGATTGAAAAATGATGATGTGG
Source organism: Aegilops tauschii subsp. strangulata (assembly GCF_002575655.3). Classification (NCBI taxonomy): domain Eukaryota; kingdom Viridiplantae; phylum Streptophyta; class Magnoliopsida; order Poales; family Poaceae; genus Aegilops; species Aegilops tauschii. Next base: position 22,270 of record NW_027333390.1, on the reverse strand, counting down.
CTTTGAATGGTGCATTTTGAACACACAAAAAGTCAGGAGTTCAAATAAGGTTTAAAAAATGAAATCCCTTTGTAACACACGAGTTTCCGGATGAAATCCTGATACTTTGAAAGAGATTGTCCGTTTTGTACACGAAGTGCATCCAGTTTTTGCCCTAACCCTCTCAACTTTTTTGCACATGCTATGTGGATGAAATGATGACATCATGCCAAATTTCAACCTTTTCAGAGTTCATTTGAAATGCTTTTAAATTTTAGGGTCTTATAGCTCAAAATAATTAGTAAATGCATGAAAAATAACAAATGAAGTCAGAAAGGATTGAAAAATGATGATGTGGCTTTGAATGGTGCATTTTGAACACACAAAAAGTCAGGAGTTCAAATAAGGTTTAAAAAATGAAATCCCTTTGTAACACACGAGTTTCCGGATGAAATCCTGATACTTTGAAAGAGATTGTCCGTTTTGTACACGAAGTGCATCCAGTTTTTGCCGTAACCCTCTCAACTTTCTTGCACATGCTATGTGGATGAAATGATGATATCATGCCAACTTTCAACCTTTTCAGAGTTCATTTGAAATGCTTTTAAATTTTAGGGTCTTATAGCTCAAAATAATTAGTAAATGCATGAAAAATAACAAATGAAGTCAGAAAGGATTGAAAAATGATGATGTGGCTTTGAATGGTGCATTTTGAACACACAAAAAGTCAGGATTTCAAATAAGGTTTGAAAAATGAAATCCCTTTGTAACACACGAGTTTCCGGATGAAATCCTGATACTTTGAAAGAGATTGTCCGTTTTGTACACGAAGTGCATCCAGTTTTTGCCGTAACCCTCTCAACTTTCTTGCACATGCTATGTGGATGAAATGATGATATCATGCCAACTTTCAACCTTTTCAGAGTTCATTTGAAATGCTTTTAAATTTTAGGGTCTTATAGCTCAAAATAATTAGTAAATGCATGAAAAATAACAAATGAAATCAGAAAGGATTGAAAAATGATGATGCGGCTTTGAATGGTGCATTTTGAACACACAAAAAGTCAGGATTTCAAATAAGGTTTAAAAAATGAAATCCCTTTGTAACACACGAGTTTCCGGATGAAATCCTGATACTTTGAAAGAGATTGTCCGTTTTGTACACGAAGTGCATCCAGTTTTTGCCGTAACCCTCTCAACTTTCTTGCACATGCTATGTGGATGAAATGATGATATCATGCCAACTTTCAACCTTTTCAGAGTTCATTTGAAATGCTTTTAAATTTTAGGGTCTTATAGCTCAAAATAATTAGTAAATGCATGAAAAATAACAAATGAAGTCAGAAAGGATTGAAAAATGATGATGTGGCTTTGAATGGTGCATTTTGAACACACAAAAAGTCAGGATTTCAAATAAGGTTTGAAAAATGAAATCCCTTTGTAACACACGAGTTTCCGGATGAAATCCTGATACTTTGAAAGAGATTGTCCGTTTTGTCCACGAAGTGCATCCAGTTTTTGCCGTAACCCTCTCAACTTTCTTGCACATGCTATGTGGATGAAATGATGATATCATGCCAACTTTCAACCTTTTCAGAGTTCAATTGAAATGCTTTTCAATTTTAGGGTCTTGTAGCTCAAAATAATTAGTAAACGCATGAAAAATAACAAATGAAGTCGGAAAGGATTGAAAAATGATGATGTGGCATTGAATGGTGCATTTTGAACACACAAAAAGTCAGGAGTTCAAATAAGGATTAAAAAATGAAATCCCTTTGTAACACACGAGTTTCCGGATGAAATCCTGATACTTTGAAAGAGATTGTCCGTTTTGTACACGAAGTGCATCCAGTTTTTGCCGTAACCCTCTCAACTTTCTTGCACATGCTATGTGGATGAAATGATGATATCATGCCAACTTTCAACCTTTTCAGAGTTCATTTGAAATGCTTTTAAATTTTAGGGTCTTATAGCTCAAAATAATTAGTAAATGCATGAAAAATAACAAATGAAGTCAGGAAGGATTGAAAAATGATGACGTGGCTTTGAATGGTGCATTTTGAACACACAAAAAGTCAGGATTTCAAATAAGGTTTAAAAAATGAAATCCCTTTGTAACACACGAGTTTCCGGATGAAATCCTGATACTTTGAAAGAGATTGTCCGTTTTGTACACGAAGTGCATCCAGTTTTTGCCGTAACCCTCTCAACTTTCTTGCACATGCTATGTGGATGAAATGATGATATCATGCCAACTTTCAACCTTTTCAGAGTTCATTTGAAATGCTTTTCAATTTTAGGGTCTTATAGCTCAAAATAATTAGTAAATGCATGAAAAATAACAAATGAAGTCAGAAAGGATTGAAAAATGATGATGTGGCTTTGAATGGTGCATTTTGAACACACAAAAAGTCAGGAGTTCAAATAAGGTTTAAAAAATGAAATCCCTTTGTAACACACGAGTTTCCGGATGAAATCCTGATACTTTGAAAGAGATTGTCCGTTTTGTACACGAAGTGCATCCAGTTTTTGCCCTAACCCTCTCAACTTTTTTGCACATGCTATGTGGATGAAATGATGACATCATGCCAAATTTCAACCTTTTCAGAGTTCATTTGAAATGCTTTTAAATTTTAGGGTCTTATAGCTCAAAATAATTAGTAAATGCATGAAAAATAACAAATGAAGTCAGAAAGGATTGAAAAATGATGATGTGGCTTTGAATGGTGCATTTTGAACACACAAAAAGTCAGGAGTTCAAATAAGGTTTAAAAAATGAAATCCCTTTGTAACACACGAGTTTCCGGATGAAATCCTGATACTTTGAAAGAGATTGTCCGTTTTGTACACGAAGTGCATCCAGTTTTTGCCATAACCCTCTCAACTTTCTTGCACATGCTATGTGGATGAAATGATGATATCATGCCAACTTTCAACCTTTTCAGAGTTCATTTGAAATGCTTTTAAATTTTCGGGTCTTATAGCTCAAAATAATTAGTAAATGCATGAAAAATAACAAATGAAGTCAGAAAACATTGAAAAATGATGATGCGCCTTTGATTGGTGCATTTTGAACACACAAAAAGTCAGGATTTCAAATAAGGTTTAAAAAATGAAATCCCTTTGTAACACACGAGTTTCCGGATGAAATCCTGATACTTTGAAAGAGATTGTCCGTTTTGTCCACGAAGTGCATCCAGTTTTTGCCGTAACCCTCTCAACTTTCTTGCACATGCTATGTGGATGAAATGATGATATCATGCCAACTTTCAACCTTTTCAGAGTTCATTTGAAATGCTTTTAAATTTTAGGGTCTTATAGCTCAAAATAATTAGTAAATGCATGAAAAATAACAAATGAAGTCAGAAAGGATTGAAAAATGATGATGTGGCTTTGAATGGTGCATTTTGAACACACAAAAAGTCAGGAGTTCAAATAAGGTTTGAAAAATGAAATCCCTTTGTAACACACGAGTTTCCGGATGAAATCCTGATACTTTGAAAGAGATTGTCCGTTTTGTCCACGAAGTGCATCCAGTTTTTGCCGTAACCCTCTCAACTTTCTTGCACATGCTATGTGGATGAAATGATGATATCATGCCAACTTTCAACCTTTTCAGAGTTCAATTGAAATGCTTTTCAATTTTAGGGTCTTGTAGCTCAAAATAATTAGTAAACGCATGAAAAATAACAAATGAAGTCGGAAAGGATTGAAAAATGATGATGTGGCTTTGAATGGTGCATTTTGAACACACAAAAAGTCAGGAGTTCAAATAAGGTTTAAAAAATGAAATCCCTTTGTAACACACGAGTTTCCGGATGAAATCCTGATACTTTGAAAGAGATTGTCCGTTTTGTACACGAAGTGCATCCAGTTTTTGCCGTAACCCTCTCAACTTTCTTGCACATGCTATGTGGATGAAATGATGATATCATGCCAACTTTCAACCTTTTCAGAGTTCATTTGAAATGCTTTTAAATTTTAGGGTCTTATAGCTCAAAATAATTAGTAAATGCATGAAAAATAACAAATGAAGTCAGGAAGGATTGAAAAATGATGACGTGGCTTTGAATGGTGCATTTTGAACACACAAAAAGTCAGGATTTCAAATAAGGTTTAAAAAATGAAGTCCCTTTGTAACACACGAGTTTCCGGATGAAATCCTGATACTTTGAAAGAGATTGTCCGTTTTGTACACGAAGTGCATCCAGTTTTTGCCGTAACCCTCTCAACTTTCTTGCACATGCTATGTGGATGAAATGATGATATCATGCCAACTTTCAACCTTTTCAGAGTTCATTTGAAATGCTTTTCAATTTTAGGGTCTTATAGCTCAAAATAATTAGTAAATGCATGAAAAATAACAAATGAAGTCAGAAAGGATTGAAAAATGATGATGTGGCTTTGAATGGTGCATTTTGAACACACAAAAAGTCAGGAGTTCAAATAAGGTTTAAAAAATGAAATCCCTTTGTAACACACAAGTTTCCGGAAGAAATCCTGATACTTTGAAAGAGATTGTCCGTTTTGTACACGAAGTGCATCCAGTTTTTGCCCTAACCCTCTCAACTTTTTTGCACATGCTATGTGGATGAAATGATGACATCATGCCAAATTTCAACCTTTTCAGAGTTCATTTGAAATGCTTTTAAATTTTAGGGTCTTATAGCTCAAAATAATTAGTAAATGCATGAAAAATAACAAATGAAGTCAGAAAGGATTGAAAAATGATGATGTGGCCTTGAATGGTGCATTTTGAACACACAAAAAGTTAGGAGTTCAAATAAGGTTTAAAAAATGAAATCCCTTTGTAACACACGAGTTTCCGGATGAAATCCTGATACTTTGAAAGAGATTGTCCGTTTTGTACACGAAGTGCATCCAGTTTTTGCCGTAACCCTCTCAACTTTCTTGCACATGCTATGTGGATGAAATGATGATATCATGCCAACTTTCAACCTTTTCAGAGTTCATTTGAAATGCTTTTAAATTTTAGGGTCTTATAGCTCAAAATAATTAGTAAACGCATGAAAAATAACAAATGAAGTCGGAAAACATTGAAAAATGATGATGTGGCTTTGAATGGTGCATTTTGAACACACAAAAAGTCAGGATTTCAAATAAGGTTTGAAAAATGAAATCCCTTTGTAACACACGAGTTTCCGGATGAAATCCTGATACTTTGAAAGAGATTGTCCGTTTTGTCCACGAAGTGCATCCAGTTTTTGCCGTAACCCTCTCAACTTTCTTGCACATGCTATGTGGATGAAATGATGATATCATGCCAACTTTCAACCTTTTCAGAGTTCAATTGAAATGCTTTTAAATTTTAGGGTCTTGTAGCTCAAAATAATTAGTAAACGCATGAAAAATAACAAATGAAGTCGGAAAGGATTGAAAAATGATGATGTGGCTTTGAATGGTGCATTTTGAACACACAAAAAGTCAGGAGTTCAAATAAGGTTTAAAAAATGAAATCCCTTTGTAACACACGAGTTTCCGGATGAAATCCTAATACTTTGAAAGAGATTGTCCGTTTTGTACACGAAGTGCATCCAGTTTTTGCCGTAACCCTCTCAACTTTCTTGCACATGCTATGTGGATGAAATGATGATATCATGCCAACTTTCAACCTTTTCAGAGTTCATTTGAAATGCTTTTAAATTTTAGGGTCTTATAGCTCAAAATAATTAGTAAATGCATGAAAAATAACAAATGAAGTCAGAAAGGATTGAAAAATGATGACGTGGCTTTGAATGGTGCATTTTGAACACACAAAAAGTCAGGAGTTCAAATAAGGTTTAAGAAATGAAATCCCTTTGTAACACACAAGTTTCCGGAAGAAATCCTGATACTTTGAAAGATATTGTCCGTTTTGTACACGAAGTGTATCCAGTTTTTGCCGTAACCCTCTCAACTTTTTTGCACATGCTATGTGGATGAAATGATGACATCATGCCAACTTTCAAGCTTTTCAGAGTTCATTTGAAATGCTTTTAAATTTTAGGGTCTTATAGCTCAAAATAATTAGTAAATGCATGAAAAATAACAAATGAAGTCAGAAAGGATTGAAAAATGATGATGTGGCTTTGAATGGTGCATTTTGAACACACAAAAATTTAGGAGTTCAAATAAGGTTTAAAAAATGAAATCCCTTTGTAACACACGAGTTTCCGGATGAAATCCTGATACTTTGAAAGAGATTGTCCGTTTTGTACACGAAGTGCATCCAGTTTTTGCCCTAACCCTCTCAACTTTTTTGCACATGCTATGTGGATGAAATGATGACATCATGCCAAATTTCAACCTTTTCAGAGTTCATTTGAAATGCTTTTAAATTTTAGGGTCTTATAGCTCAAAATAATTAGTAAATGCATGAAAAATAACAAATGAAGTCAGAAAGGATTGAAAAATGATGATGTGGCTTTGAATGGTGCATTTTGAACACACAAAAAGTTAGGAGTTCAAATAAGGTTTAAAAAATGAAATCCCTTTGTAACACACGAGTTTCCGGATGAAATCCTGATACTTTGAAAGAGATTGTCCGTTTTGTACACGAAGTGCATCCAGTTTTTGCCGTAACCCTCTCAACTTTCTTGCACATGCTATGTGGATGAAATGATGATATCATGCCAACTTTCAACCTTTTCAGAGTTCATTTGAAATGCTTTTAAATTTTAGGGTCTTATAGCTCAAAATAATTAGTAAACGCATGAAAAATAACAAATGAAGTCGGAAAACATTGAAAAATGATGATGTGGCTTTCAATGGTGCATTTTGAACACACAAAAAGTTAGGAGTTCAAATAAGGTTTAAAAAATGAAATCCCTTTGTAACACACGAGTTTCCGGATGAAATCCCGATACTTTGAAAGAGATTGTCCGTTTTGTACACGAAGTGCATCCAGTTTTTGCCGTAACCCTCTCAACTTTCTTGCACATGCTATGTGGATGAAATGATGATATCATGCCAACTTTCAACCTTTTCAGAGTTCATTTGAAATGCTTTTCAATTTTAGGGTCTTATAGCTCAAAATAATTAGTAACGCATGAAAAATAACAAATGAAGTCGGAAAACATTGAAAAATGATGATGTGGCTTTGAATGGTGCATTTTGAACACACAAAAAGTCAGGAGTTCAAATAAGGTTTAAAAAATGAAATCCCTTTGTAACACACGAGTTTCCGGATGAAATTCTGATACTTTGAAAGAGATTGTCCGTTTTGTACACGAAGTGCATCCAGTTTTTGCCGTAACCCTCTCAACTTTCTTGCACATGCTATGTGGATGAAATGATGATATCATGCCAACTTTCAACCTTTTCAGAGTTCATTTGAAATGCTTTTAAATTTTAGGGTCTTATAGCTCAAAATAATTAGTAAATGCATGAAAAATAACAAATGAAGTCAGAAAGGATTGAAAAATGATGATGTGGCTTTGAATGGTGCATTTTGAACACACAACAAGTCAGGATTTCAAATAAGGTTTGAAAAATGAAATCCCTTTGTAACACACGAGTTTCCGGATGAAATCCTGATACTTTGAAAGAGATTGTCCGTTTTGTACATGAAGTGCATCCAGTTTTTGCCGTAACCCTCTCAACTTTCTTGCACATGCTATGTGGATGAAATGATGACATCATGCCAACTTTCAAGCTTTTCAGAGTTCATTTGAAATGCTTTTAAATTTTAGGGTCTTATAGCTCAAAATAATTAGTAAATGCATGAAAAATAACAAATGAAGTCAGAAAGGATTGAAAAATGATGATGTGGCTTTGAATGGTGCATTTTGAACACACAAAAATTTAGGAGTTCAAATAAGGTTTAAAAAATGAAATCCCTTTGTAACACACGAGTTTCCGGATGAAATCCTGATACTTTGAAAGAGATTGTCCGTTTTGTACACGAAGTGCATCCAGTTTTTGCCCTAACCCTCTCAACTTTTTTGCACATGCTATGTGGATGAAATGATGACATCATGCCAAATTTCAACCTTTTCAGAGTTCATTTGAAATGCTTTTAAATTTTAGGGTCTTATAGCTCAAAATAATTAGTAAATGCATGAAAAATAACAAATGAAGTCAGAAAGGATTGAAAAATGATGATGTGGCTTTGAATGGTGCATTTTGAACACACAAAAAGTTAGGAGTTCAAATAAGGTTTAAAAAATGAAATCCCTTTGTAACACACGAGTTTCCGGATGAAATCCTGATACTTTGAAAGAGATTGTCCGTTTTGTACACGAAGTGCATCCAGTTTTTGCCGTAACCCTCTCAACTTTCTTGCACATGCTATGTGGATGAAATGATGATATCATGCCAACTTTCAACCTTTTCAGAGTTCATTTGAAATGCTTTTCAATTTTAGGGTCTTATAGCTCAAAATAATTAGTAACGCATGAAAAATAACAAATGAAGTCGGAAAACATTGAAAAATGATGATGTGGCTTTGAATGGTGCATTTTGAACACACAAAAAGTCAGGAGTTCAAATAAGGTTTAAAAAATGAAATCCCTTTGTAACACACGAGTTTCCGGATGAAATCCTGATACTTTGAAAGAGATTGTCCGTTTTGTACACGAAGTGCATCCAGTTTTTGCCATAACCCTCTCAACTTTCTTGCACATGCTATGTGGATGAAATGATGATATCATGCCAACTTTCAACCTTTTCAGAGTTCATTTGAAATGCTTTTAAATTTTCGGGTCTTATAGCTCAAAATAATTAGTAAATGCATGAAAAATAACAAATGAAGTCAGAAAACATTGAAAAATGATGATGCGGCTTTGATTGGTGCATTTTGAACACACAAAAAGTCAGGATTTCAAATAAGGTTTAAAAAATGAAATCCCTTTGTAACACACGAGTTTCCGGATGAAATCCTGATACTTTGAAAGAGATTGTCCGTTTTGTCCACGAAGTGCATCCAGTTTTTGCCGTAACCCTCTCAACTTTCTTGCACATGCTATGTGGATGAAATGATGATATCATGCCAACTTTCAACCTTTTCAGAGTTCATTTGAAATGCTTTTAAATTTTAGGGTCTTATAGCTCAAAATAATTAGTAAATGCATGAAAAATAACAAATGAAGTCAGAAAGGATTGAAAAATGATGATGTGGCTTTGAATGGTGCATTTTGAACACACAAAAAGTCAGGAGTTCAAATAAGGTTTGAAAAATGAAATCCCTTTGTAACACACGAGTTTCCGGATGAAATCCTGATACTTTGAAAGAGATTGTCCGTTTTGTCCACGAAGTGCATCCAGTTTTTGCCGTAACCCTCTCAACTTTCTTGCACATGCTATGTGGATGAAATGATGATATCATGCCAACTTTCAACCTTTTCAGAGTTCAATTGAAATGCTTTTCAATTTTAGGGTCTTGTAGCTCAAAATAATTAGTAAACGCATGAAAAATAACAAATGAAGTCGGAAAGGATTGAAAAATGATGATGTGGCTTTGAATGGTGCATTTTGAACACACAAAAAGTCAGGAGTTCAAATAAGGTTTGAAAAATGAAATCCCTTTGTAACACACGAGTTTCCGGATGAAATCCTGATACTTTGAAAGAGATTGTCCGTTTTGTACACGAAGTGCATCCAGTTTTTGCCGTAACCCTCTCAACTTTCTTGCACATGCTATGTGGATGAAATGATGATATCATGCCAACTTTCAACCTTTTCAGAGTTCATTTGAAATGCTTTTAAATTTTAGGGTCTTATAGCTCAAAATAATTAGTAAATGCATGAAAAATAACAAATGAAGTCAGGAAGGATTGAAAAATGATGACGTGGCTTTGAATGGTGCATTTTGAACACACAAAAAGTCAGGATTTCAAATAAGGTTTAAAAAATGAAGTCCCTTTGTAACACACGAGTTTCCGGATGAAATCCTGATACTTTGAAAGAGATTGTCCGTTTTGTACACGAAGTGCATCCAGTTTTTGCCGTAACCCTCTCAACTTTCTTGCACATGCTATGTGGATGAAATGATGATATCATGCCAACTTTCAACCTTTTCAGAGTTCATTTGAAATGCTTTTCAATTTTAGGGTCTTATAGCTCAAAATAATTAGTAAATGCATGAAAAATAACAAATGAAGTCAGAAAGGATTGAAAAATGATGATGTGGCTTTGAATGGTGCATTTTGAACACACAAAAAGTCAGGAGTTCAAATAAGGTTTAAAAAATGAAATCCCTTTGTAACACACAAGTTTCCGGAAGAAATCCTGATACTTTGAAAGAGATTGTCCGTTTTGTACACGAAGTGCATCCAGTTTTTGCCCTAACCCTCTCAACTTTTTTGCACATGCTATGTGGATGAAATGATGACATCATGCCAAATTTCAACCTTTTCAGAGTTCATTTGAAATGCTTTTAAATTTTAGGGTCTTATAGCTCAAAATAATTAGTAAATGCATGAAAAATAACAAATGAAGTCAGAAAGGATTGAAAAATGATGATGTGGCCTTGAATGGTGCATTTTGAACACACAAAAAGTTAGGAGTTCAAATAAGGTTTAAAAAATGAAATCCCTTTGTAACACACGAGTTTCCGGATGAAATCCTGATACTTTGAAAGAGATTGTCCGTTTTGTACACGAAGTGCATCCAGTTTTTGCCGTAACCCTCTCAACTTTCTTGCACATGCTATGTGGATGAAATGATGATATCATGCCAACTTTCAACCTTTTCAGAGTTCATTTGAAATGCTTTTAAATTTTAGGGTCTTATAGCTCAAAATAATTAGTAAACGCATGAAAAATAACAAATGAAGTCGGAAAACATTGAAAAATGATGATGTGGCTTTGAATGGTGCATTTTGAACACACAAAAAGTCAGGATTTCAAATAAGGTTTGAAAAATGAAATCCCTTTGTAACACACGAGTTTCCGGATGAAATCCTGATACTTTGAAAGAGATTGTCCGTTTTGTCCACGAAGTGCATCCAGTTTTTGCCGTAACCCTCTCAACTTTCTTGCACATGCTATGTGGATGAAATGATGATATCATGCCAACTTTCAACCTTTTCAGAGTTCAATTGAAATGCTTTTAAATTTTAGGGTCTTGTAGCTCAAAATAATTAGTAAACGCATGAAAAATAACAAATGAAGTCGGAAAGGATTGAAAAATGATGATGTGGCTTTGAATGGTGCATTTTGAACACACAAAAAGTCAGGAGTTCAAATAAGGTTTAAAAAATGAAATCCCTTTGTAACACACGAGTTTCCGGATGAAATCCTAATACTTTGAAAGAGATTGTCCGTTTTGTACACGAAGTGCATCCAGTTTTTGCCGTAACCCTCTCAACTTTCTTGCACATGCTATGTGGATGAAATGATGATATCATGCCAACTTTCAACCTTTTCAGAGTTCATTTGAAATGCTTTTAAATTTTAGGGTCTTATAGCTCAAAATAATTAGTAAATGCATGAAAAATAACAAATGAAGTCAGAAAGGATTGAAAAATGATGACGTGGCTTTGAATGGTGCATTTTGAACACACAAAAAGTCAGGAGTTCAAATAAGGTTTAAGAAATGAAATCCCTTTGTAACACGCAAGTTTCCGGAAGAAATCCTGATACTTTGAAAGAGATTGTCCGTTTTGTACACGAAGTGTATCCAGTTTTTGCCGTAACCCTCTCAACTTTTTTGCACATGCTATGTGGATGAAATGATGACATCATGCCAACTTTCAAGCTTTTCAGAGTTCATTTGAAATGCTTTTAAATTTTAGGGTCTTATAGCTCAAAATAATTAGTAAATGCATGAAAAATAACAAATGAAGTCAGAAAGGATTGAAAAATGATGATGTGGCTTTGAATGGTGCATTTTGAACACACAAAAATTTAGGAGTTCAAATAAGGTTTAAAAAATGAAATCCCTTTGTAACACACGAGTTTCCGGATGAAATCCTGATACTTTGAAAGAGATTGTCCGTTTTGTACACGAAGTGCATCCAGTTTTTGCCCTAACCCTCTCAACTTTTTTGCACATGCTATGTGGATGAAATGATGACATCATGCCAAATTTCAACCTTTTCAGAGTTCATTTGAAATGCTTTTAAATTTTAGGGTCTTATAGCTCAAAATAATTAGTAAATGCATGAAAAATAACAAATGAAGTCAGAAAGGATTGAAAAATGATGATGTGGCCTTGAATGGTGCATTTTGAACACACAAAAAGTTAGGAGTTCAAATAAGGTTTAAAAAATGAAATCCCTTTGTAACACACGAGTTTCCGGATGAAATCCTGATACTTTGAAAGAGATTGTCCGTTTTGTACACGAAGTGCATCCAGTTTTTGCCGTAACCCTCTCAACTTTCTTGCACATGCTATGTGGATGAAATGATGATATCATGCCAACTTTCAACCTTTTCAGAGTTCATTTGAAATGCTTTTAAATTTTAGGGTCTTATAGCTCAAAATAATTAGTAAACGCATGAAAAATAACAAATGAAGTCGGAAAACATTGAAAAATGATGATGTGGCTTTGAATGGTGCATTTTGAACACACAAAAAGTCAGGATTTCAAATAAGGTTTGAAAAATGAAATCCCTTTGTAACACACGAGTTTCCGGATGAAATCCTGATACTTTGAAAGAGATTGTCCGTTTTGTCCACGAAGTGCATCCAGTTTTTGCCGTAACCCTCTCAACTTTCTTGCACATGCTATGTGGATGAAATGATGATATCATGCCAACTTTCAACCTTTTCAGAGTTCAATTGAAATGCTTTTAAATTTTAGGGTCTTGTAGCTCAAAATAATTAGTAAACGCATGAAAAATAACAAATGAAGTCGGAAAGGATTGAAAAATGATGATGTGGCTTTGAATGGTGCATTTTGAACACACAAAAAGTCAGGAGTTCAAATAAGGTTTAAAAAATGAAATCCCTTTGTAACACACGAGTTTCCGGATGAAATCCTAATACTTTGAAAGAGATTGTCCGTTTTGTACACGAAGTGCATCCAGTTTTTGCCGTAACCCTCTCAACTTTCTTGCACATGCTATGTGGATGAAATGATGATATCATGCCAACTTTCAACCTTTTCAGAGTTCATTTGAAATGCTTTTAAATTTTAGGGTCTTATAGCTCAAAATAATTAGTAAATGCATGAAAAATAACAAATGAAGTCAGAAAGGATTGAAAAATGATGACGTGGCTTTGAATGGTGCATTTTGAACACACAAAAAGTCAGGAGTTCAAATAAGGTTTAAGAAATGAAATCCCTTTGTAACACGCAAGTTTCCGGAAGAAATCCTGATACTTTGAAAGAGATTGTCCGTTTTGTACACGAAGTGTATCCAGTTTTTGCCGTAACCCTCTCAACTTTTTTGCACATGCTATGTGGATGAAATGATGACATCATGCCAACTTTCAAGCTTTTCAGAGTTCATTTGAAATGCTTTTAAATTTTAGGGTCTTATAGCTCAAAATAATTAGTAAATGCATGAAAAATAACAAATGAAGTCAGAAAGGATTGAAAAATGATGATGTGGCTTTGAATGGTGCATTTTGAACACACAAAAATTTAGGAGTTCAAATAAGGTTTAAAAAATGAAATCCCTTTGTAACACACGAGTTTCCGGATGAAATCCTGATACTTTGAAAGAGATTGTCCGTTTTGTACACGAAGTGCATCCAGTTTTTGCCCTAACCCTCTCAACTTTTTTGCACATGCTATGTGGATGAAATGATGACATCATGCCAAATTTCAACCTTTTCAGAGTTCATTTGAAATGCTTTTAAATTTTAGGGTCTTATAGCTCAAAATAATTAGTAAATGCATGAAAAATAACAAATGAAGTCAGAAAGGATTGAAAAATGATGATGTGGCTTTGAATGGTGCATTTTGAACACACAAAAAGTTAGGAGTTCAAATAAGGTTTAAAAAATGAAATCCCTTTGTAACACACGAGTTTCCGGATGAAATCCTGATACTTTGAAAGAGATTGTCCGTTTTGTACACGAAGTGCATCCAGTTTTTGCCGTAACCCTCTCAACTTTCTTGCACATGCTATGTGGATGAAATGATGATATCATGCCAACTTTCAACCTTTTCAGAGTTCATTTGAAATGCTTTTAAATTTTAGGGTCTTATAGCTCAAAATAATTAGTAAACGCATGAAAAATAACAAATGAAGTCGGAAAACATTGAAAAATGATGATGTGGCTTTCAATGGTGCATTTTGAACACACAAAAAGTTAGGAGTTCAAATAAGGTTTAAAAAATGAAATCCCTTTGTAACACACGAGTTTCCGGATGAAATCCTGATACTTTGAAAGAGATTGTCCGTTTTGTACACGAAGTGCATCCAGTTTTTGCCGTAACCCTCTCAACTTTCTTGCACATGCTATGTGGATGAAATGATGATATCATGCCAACTTTCAACCTTTTCAGAGTTCATTTGAAATGCTTTTCAATTTTAGGGTCTTATAGCTCAAAATAATTAGTAACGCATGAAAAATAACAAATGAAGTCGGAAAACATTGAAAAATGATGATGTGGCTTTGAATGGTGCATTTTGAACACACAAAAAGTCAGGAGTTCAAATAAGGTTTAAAAAATGAAATCCCTTTGTAACACACGAGTTTCCGGATGAAATTCTGATACTTTGAAAGAGATTGTCCGTTTTGTACACGAAGTGCATCCAGTTTTTGCCGTAACCCTCTCAACTTTCTTGCACATGCTATGTGGATGAAATGATGATATCATGCCAACTTTCAACCTTTTCAGAGTTCATTTGAAATGCTTTTAAATTTTAGGGTCTTATAGCTCAAAATAATTAGTAAATGCATGAAAAATAACAAATGAAGTCAGAAAGGATTGAAAAATGATGATGTGGCTTTGAATGGTGCATTTTGAACACACAACAAGTCAGGATTTCAAATAAGGTTTGAAAAATGAAATCCCTTTGTAACACACGAGTTTCCGGATGAAATCCTGATACTTTGAAAGAGATTGTCCGTTTTGTACATGAAGTGCATCCAGTTTTTGCCGTAACCCTCTCAACTTTCTTGCACATGCTATGTGGATGAAATGATGACATCATGCCAACTTTCAAGCTTTTCAGAGTTCATTTGAAATGCTTTTAAATTTTAGGGTCTTATAGCTCAAAATAATTAGTAAATGCATGAAAAATAACAAATGAAGTCAGAAAGGATTGAAAAATGATGATGTGGCTTTGAATGGTGCATTTTGAACACACAAAAATTTAGGAGTTCAAATAAGGTTTAAAAAATGAAATCCCTTTGTAACACACGAGTTTCCGGATGAAATCCTGATACTTTGAAAGAGATTGTCCGTTTTGTACACGAAGTGCATCCAGTTTTTGCCCTAACCCTCTCAACTTTTTTGCACATGCTATGTGGATGAAATGATGACATCATGCCAAATTTCAACCTTTTCAGAGTTCATTTGAAATGCTTTTAAATTTTAGGGTCTTATAGCTCAAAATAATTAGTAAATGCATGAAAAATAACAAATGAAGTCAGAAAGGATTGAAAAATGATGATGTGGCTTTGAATGGTGCATTTTGAACACACAAAAAGTTAGGAGTTCAAATAAGGTTTAAAAAATGAAATCCCTTTGTAACACACGAGTTTCCGGATGAAATCCTGATACTTTGAAAGAGATTGTCCGTTTTGTACACGAAGTGCATCCAGTTTTTGCCGTAACCCTCTCAACTTTCTTGCACATGCTATGTGGATGAAATGATGATATCATGCCAACTTTCAACCTTTTCAGAGTTCATTTGAAATGCTTTTCAATTTTAGGGTCTTATAGCTCAAAATAATTAGTAACGCATGAAAAATAACAAATGAAGTCGGAAAACATTGAAAAATGATGATGTGGCTTTGAATGGTGCATTTTGAACACACAAAAAGTCAGGAGTTCAAATAAGGTTTAAAAAATGAAATCCCTTTGTAACACACGAGTTTCCGGATGAAATTCTGATACTTTGAAAGAGATTGTCCGTTTCGTTTTGTACACGAAGTGCATCCAGTTGTTTGCCGTAACCCTCTCAACTTTCTTGCACATGCTATGTGGATGAAATGATGATATCATGCCAACTTTCAACCTTTTCAGAGTTCATTTGAAATGCTTTTAAATTTTAGGGTCTTATAGCTCAAAATAATTAGTAAATGCATGAAAAATAACAAATGAAGTCAGAAAGGATTGAAAAATGATGACGTGGCTTTGAATGGTGCATTTTGAGCACACAAAAAGTCAGGATTTCAAATAAGGTTTAAAAAATGAAATCCCTTTGTAACACACGAGTTTCCGGATGAAATCCTGATACTTTGAAAGAGATTGTCCGTTTTGTACACGAAGTGCATCCAGTTTTTGCCGTAACCCTCTCAACTTTCTTGCACATGCTATGTGGATGAAATGATGATATCATGCCAACTTTCAACCTTTTCAGAGTTCATTGAAATGCTTTTCAATTTTAGGGTCTTATAGCTCAAAATAATTAGTAAATGCATGAAAAATAACAAATGAAGTCAGAAAGGATTGAAAAATGATGATGTGGCTTTGAATGGTGCATTTTGAACACACAAAAAGTCAGGAGTTCAAATAAGGTTTAAAAAATGAAATCCCTTTGTAACACACGAGTTTCCGGATGAAATCCTGATACTTTGAAAGAGATTGTCCGTTTTGTACACGAAGTGCATCCAGTTTTTGCCCTAACCCTCTCAACTTTTTTGCACATGCTATGTGGATGAAATGATGACATCATGCCAAATTTCAACCTTTTCAGAGTTCATTTGAAATGCTTTTAAATTTTAGGGTCTTATAGCTCAAAATAATTAGTAATGCAATGAAAAATAACAAATGAAGTCAGAAAGGATTGAAAAATGATGATGTGGCTTTGAATGGTGCATTTTTAACACACAAAAAGTTAGGAGTTCAAATAAGGTTTAAAAAATGAAATCCCTTTGTAACACACGAGTTTCCGGATGAAATCCTGATACTTTGAAAGAGATTGTCCGTTTTGTACACGAAGTGCATCCAGTTTTTTGCCGTAACCCTCTCAACTTTTTTGCACATGCTATGTGGATGAAATGATGATATCATGCCAACTTTCAAGCTTTTCAGAGTTCATTTGAAATGCTTTTAAATTTTAGGGTCTTATAGCTCAAAATAATTAGTAACGCATGAAAAATAACAAATGAAGTCGGAAACATTGAAAAATGATGATGTGGCTTTGAATGGTGCATTTTGAACACACAAAAAGTCAGGAGTTCAAATAAGGTTTAAAAAATGAAATCCTTTGTAACACACGAGTTTCCGGATGAAATTCTGATACTTTGAAAGAGATTGTCCGTTTTGTACACGAAGTGCATCCAGTTTTTGCCGTAACCCTCTCAACTTTCTTGCACATTGCTATGTGGATGAAATGATGATATCATGCCAACTTTCAACCTTTTCAGAGTTCATTTGAAATGCTTTTAAATTTTAGGGTCTTATAGCTCAAAATAATTAGTAAATGCATGAAAAATAACAAATGAAGTCAGAAAGGATTGAAAAATGATGACGTGGCTTTGAATGGTGCATTTTGAACACACAAAAAGTCAGGATTTCAAATAAGGTTTAAAAAATGAAATCCCTTTGTAACACACGAGTTTCCGGATGAAATCCTGATCTTACTTGAAAGAGATTGTCCGTTTTGTACACGAAGTGCATCCAGTTTTTGCCGTAACCCTCTCAACTTTCTTGCACATGCTATGTGGATGAAATGATGATATCATGCCAACTTTCAACCTTTTCAGAGTTCATTTGAAATGCTTTTCAATTTTAGGGTCTTATAGCTCAAAATAATTAGTAAATGCATGAAAAATAACAAATGAAGTCAGAAAGGATTGAAAAATGATGATGTGGCTTTGAATGGTGCATTTTGAACACACAAAAAGTCAGGAGTTCAAATAAGGTTTAAAAAAATGAAATCCCTTTGTAACACACGAGTTCTCCGGATGAAATCCTGATACTTTGAAAGAGATTGTCCGTTTTGTACACGAAGTGCATCCAGTTTTTGCCCTAACCCTCTCAACTTTTTTGCACATGCTATGTGGATGAAATGATGACATCATGCCAAATTTCAACCTTTTCAGAGTTCATTTGAAATGCTTTTAAATTTAGGGTCTTATAGCTCAAAATAATTAGTAAATGCATGAAAAATAACAAATGAAGTCAGAAAGGAATGAAAAATGATGATGTGGCTTTGAATGGTGCATTTTGAACACACAAAAAGTCAGGAGTTCAAATAAGGTTTAAAAATGAAATCCCTTTGTAACACACAGTTTCCGGAAGAAATCCTGATACTTTGAAAGAGATTGTCCGTTTTGTACACGAAGTGCATCCAGTTTTTTGCCGTAACCCTCTCGACTTTTTTGCACATGCTATGTGGATGAAATGATGACATCATGCCAACTTTCAAGCTATTCAGAGTTCATTTGAAATGCTTTTAAATTTTAGGGTCTTATAGCTCAAAATAATTAGTAAATGCATGAAAAAGAACAAATGAAGTCAGAAAGGATTGAAAAATGATGATGTGGCTTTGAATGGTGCATTTTGAACACACAACAAGTCAGGATTTCAAATAAGGTTTGAAAAAATGAAATCCACTTTGTAAACACACGAGTTTCCGGATGAAATCCTGATACTTTGAAAGAGATTGTCCGTTTTGTACACGAAGTGCATCCAGTTTTTGCCGTAACCCTCTCAACTTTCTTGCACATGCTATGTGGATGAAATGATGATATCATGCCAACTTTCAACCTTTTCAGAGTTCATTTGAAATGCTTTTCAATTTTAGGGTCTTATAGCTCAAAATAATTAGTAAATGCATGAAAAATAACAAATGAAGTCAGAAAGGATTGAAAAATGATGATGTGGCTTTGAATGGTGCATTTTGAACACACAAAAAGTCAGGAGTTCAATAAGGTTTAAAAAATGAAATCCCTTTGTAACACACGAGTTTCCGGATGAAATCCTGATACTTTTGAAAGAGATTGTCCGTTTTGTACACGAAGTGCATCCCAGTTTTTGCCGTAACCCTCTCAACTTTCTTGCACATGCTATGTGGATGAAATGATGATATCATGCCAACTTCAACCTTTTCAGAGTTCATTTGAAATGCTTTTCAATTTTAGGGTCTTATAGCTCAAAATAATTAGTAAACGCATGAAAAAATAACAAATGAAGTCGGAAAACATTGAAAAATGATGAGTGAGGCTTTTGAATGGTGCATTTTGACACACAAAAAGTCAGGAGTTCAAATAAGGTTTAAAAATGAAATCCCTTTGTAACACACGAGTTTCCGGATGAAAATCTGATACTTTGAAAGAGATTGTCCGTTTTGTACACGAAGTGCATCCAGTTTTTGCCGTAACCCTCTCAACTTTCTTGCACATGCTATGTGGATGAAATGATGATATCATGCCAACTTTCAACCTGTTTCAGAGTTCATTTGAAATGCTCTTTAAATTTTAGGGTCTTATAGCTCAAATAATTAGTAATTGCATGAAAAATAACAAATGAAGTCAGAAAGGATTGAAAATGATGATGTGGCTTTCAATGGTGCATTTTGAACACACAAAAAGTCAGGATTTCAAATAAGGTTGAAAAATGAAATCCCTTTGCTAACACACGAGTTTCCGGATGAAATCCTGATACTTTGAAAGAGATTGTCCGTTCTTTGTACACGAAGTGCATCCAGTTTTTGCCCGTAACCCTCTCAACTTTCTTGCACATGCTATGTGGATGAAATGATGATATCATGCCAACTTTCAACCTTTTCAGAGTTCATTTGAAATGCTTTAAATTTTAGGGTCTTATAGCTCAAAATAATTAGTAAATGCATGAAAAATAACAAATGAAGTCAGAAAGGATTGAAAAATGATGATGTGGCTTTGAATGGTGCATTTTGAACACACAAAAAGTCAGGATTTCAAATAAGGTTTAAAAAATGAAATCCCTTTGTAACACACGAGTTTCCGGATGAAATCCTGATACTTTGAAAGAGAGATTGTCCGTTTTGTACACGAAGTGCATCCAGTTTTTGCCGTAACCCTCTCAACTTTCTTGCACATGCTATGTGGATGAAATGATGATATCATGCCAACTTTCAACCTTTTCAGAGTTCATTTGAAATGCTTTTCAATTTTAGGGTCTTATAGCTCAAAATAATTAGTAAATGCATGAAAAATAACAAATGAAGTCAGAAAGGATTGAAAATGATGATGTGGCTTTGAATGGTGCATTTTGAACACACAAAAAGTCAGGAGTTGCAAATAAGGTTTAAAAAATGAAATCCCTTTGTAACACACGAGTTTCCGGAAGAAATCGTGATACTTTGAAAGAGATTGTCGTTTTGTACACGAAGTGCATCCAGTTTTTGCCCTAACCCTCTCAACTTTTTTGCACATGCTATGGATGAAATGATGACATCATGCCAAATTTCAACCTTTTCAGAGTTCATTTGAAATGCTTTTAAATTTTAGGGTCTTATAGCTCAAAATAATTAGTAAATGCATGAAAAATAACAAATGAAGTCAGAAAGGATTGAAAAATGATGACGTGGCTTTGAATGGTGCATTTTGAACACACAAAAAGTCAGGAGTTCAAATAAGGTTTAAAAAATGAAATCCTTTGTAACACACAAGTTTCCGGAAGAAATCCTGATACTTTGAAAGAGATTGTCCGTTTTGTACACGAAGTGCATCCAGTTTTTGCCGTAACCCTCTCAACTTTTTTGCACATGCTATGTGGATGAAATGATGACATCATGCCAACTTTCAAGCTTTCAGAGTTCATTTGAAATGCTTTTAAATTTTAGGGTCTTATAGCTCAAAATAATTAGTAAATGCATGAAAAATAACAAATGAAGTCAGAAAGGATTGAAAAATGATGATGTGGCTTTGAATGGTGCATTTTGAACACACAAAAATTTAGGAGTTCAAATAAGGTTTAAAAAATGAAATCCCTTTGTAACACACGAGTTTCCGGATGAAATCCTGATACTTTGAAAGAGATTGTCCGTTTTGTACACGAAGTGCATCCAGTTTTTGCCCTAACCCTCTCAACTTTTTTGCACATGCTATGTGGATGAAATGATGACATCATGCCAAATTTCAACCTTTTCAGAGTTCATTTGAAATGCTTTTAAATTTTAGGGTCTTATAGCTCAAAATAATTAGTAAATGCATGAAAAATAACAAATGAAGTCAGAAAGGATTGAAAAATGATGATGTGGCTTTGAATGGTGCATTTTGAACACACAAAAAGTTAGGAGTTCAAATAAGGTTCTAAAAAATGAAATCCCGTTGTAACACACGAGTTTCCGGATGAATCCTGATACTTTGAAAGAGATTGTCCGTTTTGTACACGAAGTGCATCCAGTTTTTGCCGTAACCCTCTCAACTTTCTTGCACATGCTATGTGGATGAAATGATGATATCATGCCAACTTTCAACCTTTTCAGAGTTCATTTGAAATGCTTTTCAATTTTAGGGTCTTACTAGCTCAAAATAATTAGTAACGCATGAAAAATAACAAATGAAGTCGGAAAACATTGAAAAATGATGATGTGGCTTTGAATGGTGCATTTTGAACACACAAAAAGTCAGGAGTTCAAATAAGGTTTAAAAAATGAAATCCCTTTGTAACACACGAGTTTCCGGATGAAATTCTGATACTGTACTTGAAAGAGATTGTCCGTTTTGTACACGAAGTGCATCCAGTTTTTTGCCGTAACCCTCTCAACTTTCTTGCACATGCTATGTGGATGAAATGATGATATCATGCCAACTTTCAACCTTTTCAGAGTTCATTTGAAATGCTTTTAAATTTTAGGGTCTTATAGCTCAAAATAATTAGTAAATGCATGAAAAATAACAAATGAAGTCAGAAAGGATTGAAAAAATGATGATGTGGCTTTGAATGGTGCATTTTGAACACACAACAAGTCAGGATTTCAAATAAGGTTTGAAAAATGAAATCCCTTTGTAACACACGAGTTTCCGGATGAAATCCTGATACTTTGAAAGAGATTGTCCGTTTTGTACACGAAGTGCATCCAGTTTTTTGCCGTAACCCTCTCAACTTTCTTGCACATGCTATGTGGATGAAATGATGATATCATGCCAACTTCTCAACCTTTTCAGGAGTTCATTTGAAATGCTTTTAAATTTTAGGGTCTTATAGCTCAAAAGATAATTAGTAAATGCATGAAAAATAAACAAATGAAGTCAGAAAGGATTGAAAAATGATGATGTGGCTTTGAATGGT
>NW_027333388.1:0-41170 GCF_002575655.3 Aegilops tauschii subsp. strangulata | reverse complement strand
CATTTGAACTCCTGACTTTTTGTGTGTTCAAAATGCACCATTCAAAGCCACATCATCATTTTTCAATCCTTTCTGACTTCATTTGTTATTTTTCATGCATTTACTAATTATTTTGAGCTATAAGACCCTAAAATTGAAAAGCATTTCAAATGAACTCTGAAAAGGTTGAAAGTTGGCATGATATCATCATTTCATCCACATAGCATGTGCAAGAAAGTAGAGAGGGTTACGGCAAAAACTGGATGCACTTCGTGTACAAAACGGACAATCTCTTTCAAAGTATCAGGATTTCATCCGGAAACTCGTCTGTTACAATGGGATTTCATTTTTTAAACCTTATTTGAACTCCTGACTTTTTGTGTGTTCAAAATGCACCATTCAAAGCCACATCATCATTTTTCAATCCTTTCTGACTTCATTTGTTATTTTTCATGCATTTACTAATTATTTTGAGCTATAAGACCCTAAAATTGAAAAGCATTTCAAATGAACCCTGAAAAGGTTGAAAGTTGGCATGATATCATCATTTCATCCACATAGCATGTGCAAGAAAGTTGAGAGGGTTACGGCATAAACTGGATGCACTTCCTGTACAAAACGGACAATCTCTTTCAAAGTATCAGGATTTCATCCGGAAACTCGTCTGTTACAAAGGGATTTCATTTTTTAAACCTTATTTGAACTCCTGACTTTTTGTGTGTTCAAAACGCACCATTCAAAGCCACATCATCATTTTTCAATCCTTTCTGACTTCATTTGTTATTTTTCATGCATTTACTAATTATTTTGAGCTATAAGACCCTAAAATTGAAAAGCATTTCAAATGAACTCTGAAAAGGTTGAAAGTTGGCATGATATCATCATTTCTTCCACATAGCACGTGCAAGAAAGTTGAGAGGGTTACGGCAAAAACGGGATGCACTTCGTGTACAAAACGGACAATCTCTTTCAAAGTATCAGGATTTCATCCGGAAACTCGTCTGTTACAAAGGGATTTCATTTTAAACCTTATTTGAACTCCTGACTTTTTGTGTGTTCAAAACGCACCATTCAAAGCCACATCATCATTTTTCAATCCTTTCTGACTTCATCTGTTATTTTTCATGCATTTGCTAATTATTTTGAGCTATAAGACCCTAAAATTGAAAAGCATTTCAAATGAACTCTGAAAAGGTTGAAAGTTGGCATGATATCATCATTTCATCCACATAGCATGTGCAAGAAAGTTGAGAGGGTTACGGCAAAAACGGGATGCACTTCGTGTACAAAACGGACAATCTCTTTCAAAGTGTCAGGATTTCATCCGGAAACTCGTCTGTTACAATGGGATTTCATTTTTTAAACCTTATTTGAACTCCTGACTTTTTGTGTGTTCAAAATGCACCATTCAAAGCCACATCATCATTTTTCAATCCTTTCTGACTTCATTTGTTATTTTTCATGCATTTACTAATTATTTTGAGCTATAAGACCCTAAAATTGAAAAGCATTTCAAATGAACCCTGAAAAGGTTGAAAGTTGGCATGATATCATCATTTCATCCACATAGCATGTGCAAGAAAGTTGAGAGGGTTACGGCATAAACTGGATGCACTTCCTGTACAAATCGGACAATCTCTTTCAAAGTATCAGGATTTCATCCGGAAACTCGTGTGTTACAAAGGGATTTCATTTTTAAACCTTATTTGAACTCCTGACTTTTTGTGTGTTCAAAATGCACCATTCAAAGCCACATCATCATTTTTCAATCCTTTCTGACTTCATTTGTTATTTTTCATGCAATTACTAATTATTTTGAGCTATAAGACCCTAAAATTGAAAAGCATTTCAAATGAACTCTGAAAAGGTTGAAAGTTGGCATGATATCATCATTTCATCCACATAGCATGTGCAAGAAAGTGGAGAGGGTTACGGCAAAAACTGGATGCATTCGTGTACAAAACGGACAATCTCTTTCAAAGTATCAGGATTTCATCCGGAAACTCGTCTGTTACAATGGGATTTCATTTTTTAAACCTTATTTGAACTCCTGACTTTTTGTGTGTTCAAAATGCACCATTCAAAGCCACATCATCATTTTTCAATCCTTTCTGACTTCATTTGTTATTTTTCATGCATTTACTAATTATTTTGAGCTATAAGACCCTAAAATTGAAAAGCATTTCAAATGAACCCTGAAAAGGTTGAAAGTTGGCATGATATCATCATTTCATCCACATAGCATGTGCAAGAAAGTTGAGAGGGTTACGGCATAAACTGGATGCACTTCGTGTACAAAACGGACAATCTCTTTCAAAGTATCAGGATTTCATCCGGAAACTCGTGTGTTACAAAGGGATTTCATTTTTTAAACCTTATTTGAACTCCTGACTTTTTGTGTGTTCAAAATGCACCATTCAAAGCCACATCATCATTTTTCAATCCTTTCTGACTTCATTTGTTATTTTTCATGCATTTACTAATTATTTTGAGCTATAAGACCCTAAAATTGAAAAGCATTTCCAATGAACTCTTAAAAGGTTGAAAGTTGGCATGATATCATCATTTCATCCACATAGCATGTGCAAGAAAGTGGAGAGGGTTACGGCAAAAACAGGATGCACTTCGTGTACAAAACGGATAATCTCTTTCAAAGTATCAGGATTTCATCCGGAAACTCGTCTGTTACAATGGGATTTCATTTTTTAAACCTTATTTGAACTCCTGACTTTTTGTGTGTTCAAAATGCACCATTCAAAGCCACATCATCATTTTTCAATCCTTTCTGACTTCATTTGTTATTTTTCATGCATTTACTAATTATTTTGAGCTATAAGACCCTAAAATTGAAAAGCATTTCAAATGAACCCTGAAAAGGTTGAAAGTTGGCATGATATCATCATTTCATCCACATAGCATGTGCAAGAAAGTTGAGAGGGTTACGGCATAAACTGGATGCACTTCGTGTACAAAATGGACAATCTCTTTCAAAGTATCTGGATTTGATCCGGAAACTCGTGTGTTACAAAGGGATTTCAGTTTTTAAACCTTATTTGAACTCCTGACTCTTTGTGTGTTCAAAATGCACCTTTCAAAGCCACATCATCATTTTTCAATCCTTTCTGACTTCATTTGTTATTTTTCATGCAATTACTAATTATTTTGAGCTATAAGACCCTAAAATTGAGAAGCATTTCAAATGAACTCTGAAAATGTTGAAAGTTGGCATGATATCATCATTTCATCCACATAGCATGTGCAAGAAAGTTGAGAGGGTTACGGCAAAAACTGGATGCACTTCGTGTACAAAACGGACAATCTCTTTCAAAGTATCAGGATTTCATCCGGAAACTCGTCTATTACAAAGCGATTTCATTTTCTAAACCTTATTTGAACTCCTGACTTTTTGTGTGTTCAAAATGAACCATTCAAAGCCACATCATCATTTTTCAATCATTTCTGACTTCATTTGTTATTTTTCATTCATTTGCTAATTATTTTGAGCTATAAGACCCTAAAATTGAAAAGCATTTCAAATGACCTCTGAAAAGGTTGAAAGTTGGCATGATATCATCTTTTCATCCACATAGCATGTGCAAGAAAGTTGAGAGGGTTACGGCATAAACTGGATGCACTTCGTGTACAAAACGGACAATCTCTTTCAAAGTATCAGGATTTCATCCGGAAACTCGTGTGTTACAAAGGGATTTCAGTTTTTAAACCTTATTTGAACTCCTGACTTTTTGTGTGTTCAAAATGCACCATTCAAAGCCACGTCATCATTTCTCAATCCTGTCTGACTTAATTTTTATTTTTCATGCATTTACTAATTATTTTGAGCTATAAGACCCTAAAATTGAAAAGCATTTCAAATGAACTCTGAAAAGGTTGAAAGTTGGCATGATATCATCATTTCATCCACATAGCATGTGCAAGAAAGTTGAGAGGGTTACGGCATAAACTGGATGCACTTCGTGTACAAAACGGACAATCTCTTTCAAAGTGTCAGGATTTCATCCGGAAACTCGTGTGTTACAAAGGGCTTTCATTTTTTAAACCTTATTTGAACTCCTGACTTTTTTTGTGTTCAAAATGCACCATTCAAAGCCACATCATCATTTTTCAATCCTTTCTGACTTCATTTGTTATTTTTCATGCATTTACTAATTATTTTGAGCTATAAGACCCTAAAATTGAAAAGCATTTCAAATGAACTCTGAAACGGTTGAAAGTTGGCATGATATCATCATTTCATCCACATAGCATGTGCAAGAACGTTGAGAGGGTTACGGCAAAAACTGGATGCACTTCGTGTACAAAACGGACAATCTCTTTCAAAGTATCAGGATTTCATCCGGAAACTCGTGTGTTACAAAGGGATTTCATTTTTTAAACCTTATTTGAACTCCTGACTTTTTGTGTGTTCAAAATGCACCATTCAAAGCCACATCATCATTTTTCAATCCTTTCTGACTTCATTTGTTATTTTTCATGCATTTACTAATTATTTTGAGCTATAAGACCCTAAAATTGAAAAGCATTTCAAATGAACGCTGAAAAGGTTGAAAGTTGGCATGATATCATCATTTCATCCAGATAGCATGTGCAAGAAAGTTGAGAGGGTTACGGCATAAACTGGATGCACTTCGTGTACAAAACGGACAATCTCTTTCAAAGTATCAGGATTTCATCCGGAAACTCGTGTGTTACAAAGGGATTTCATTTTTTAAACCTTATTTGAACTCCTGACTTTTTGTGTGTTCAAAATGCACCATTCAAAGCCACATCATCATTTTTCAATCCTTTGTGACTTCATTTGTTATTTTTCATGCATTTACTAATTATTTTGAGCTATAAGACCCTAAAATTGAAAAGCATTTCAAATGAACGCTGAAAAGGTTGAAAGTTGGCATGATATCATCATTTCATCCAGATAGCATGTGCAAGAAAGTTGAGAGGGTTACGGCATAAACTGGATGCACTTCCTGTACAAAACGGACAATCTCTTTCAAAGTATCAGGATTTCATCCGGAAACTCGTCTGTTACAAAGGGATTTCATTTTTTAAACCTTATTTGAACTCCTGACTTTTTGTGTGTTCAAAACGCACCATTCAAAGCCACATCATCATTTTTCAATCCTTTCTGACTTCATTTGTTATTTTTCATGCATTTACTAATTATTTTGAGCTATAAGACCCTAAAATTGAAAAGCATTTCAAATGAACTCTGAAAAGGTTGAAAGTTGGCATGATATCATCATTTCATCCACATAGCATGTGCAAGAAAGTTGAGAGGGTTACGGCAAAAACGGGATGCACTTCGTGTACAAAACGGACAATCTCTTTCAAAGTGTCAGGATTTCATCCGGAAACTCGTCTGTTACAATGGGATTTCATTTTTTAAACCTTATTTGAACTCCTGACTTTTTGTGTGTTCAAAATGCACCATTCAAAGCCACATCATCATTTTTCAATCCTTTCTGACTTCATTTGTTATTTTTCATGCATTTACTAATTATTTTGAGCTATAAGACCCTAAAATTGAAAAGCATTTCAAATGAACCCTGAAAAGGTTGAAAGTTGGCATGATATCATCATTTCATCCACATAGCATGTGCAAGAAAGTTGAGAGGGTTACGGCATAAACTGGATGCACTTCCTGTACAAATCGGACAATCTCTTTCAAAGTATCAGGATTTCATCCGGAAACTCGTGTGTTACAAAGGGATTTCATTTTTTAAACCTCATTTGAACTCCTGACTTTTTGTGTGTTCAAAATGCACCATTCAAAGCCACATCATCATTTTTCAATCCTTTCTGACTTCATTTGTTATTTTTCATGCATTTACTAATTATTTTGAGCTATAAGACCCTAAAATTGAAAAGCATTTCAAATGAACTCTGAAAAGGTTGAAAGTTGGCATGATATCATCATTTCATCCACATAGCATGTGCAAGAAAGTGGAGAGGGTTACGGCAAAAACTGGATGCACTTCGTGTACAAAACGGACAATCTCTTTCAAAGTATCAGGATTTCATCCGGAAACTCGTCTGTTACAATGGGATTTCATTTTTTAAACCTTATTTGAACTCCTGACTTTTTGTGTGTTCAAAATGCACCATTCAAAGCCACATCATCATTTTTCAATCCTTTCTGACTTCATTTGTTATTTTTCATGCATTTACTAATTATTTTGAGCTATAAGACCCTAAAATTGAAAAGCATTTCAAATGAACCCTGAAAAGGTTGAAAGTTGGCATGATATCATCATTTCATCCACATAGCATGTGCAAGAAAGTTGAGAGGGTTACGGCATAAACTGGATGCACTTCCTGTACAAAACGGACAATCTCTTTCAAAGTATCAGGATTTCATCCGGAAACTCGTCTGTTACAAAGGGATTTCATTTTTTAAACCTTATTTGAACTCCTGACTTTTTGTGTGTTCAAAACGCACCATTCAAAGCCACATCATCATTTTTCAATCCTTTCTGACTTCATTTGTTATTTTTCATGCATTTACTAATTATTTTGAGCTATAAGACCCTAAAATTGAAAAGCATTTCAAATGAACTCTGAAAAGGTTGAAAGTTGGCATGATATCATCATTTCTTCCACATAGCACGTGCAAGAAAGTTGAGAGGGTTACGGCAAAAACGGGATGCACTTCGTGTACAAAACGGACAATCTCTTTCAAAGTATCAGGATTTCATCCGGAAACTCGTCTGTTACAAAGGGATTTCATTTTTAAACCTTATTTGAACTCCTGACTTTTTGTGTGTTCAAAACGCACCATTCAAAGCCACATCATCATTTTTCAATCCTTTCTGACTTCATCTGTTATTTTTCATGCATTTGCTAATTATTTTGAGCTATAAGACCCTAAAATTGAAAAGCATTTCAAATGAACTCTGAAAAGGTTGAAAGTTGGCATGATATCATCATTTCATCCACATAGCATGTGCAAGAAAGTTGAGAGGGTTACGGCAAAAACGGGATGCACTTCGTGTACAAAACGGACAATCTCTTTCAAAGTGTCAGGATTTCATCCGGAAACTCGTCTGTTACAATGGGATTTCATTTTTTAAACCTTATTTGAACTCCTGACTTTTTGTGTGTTCAAAATGCACCATTCAAAGCCACATCATCATTTTTCAATCCTTTCTGACTTCATTTGTTATTTTTCATGCATTTACTAATTATTTTGAGCTATAAGACCCTAAAATTGAAAAGCATTTCAAATGAACCCTGAAAAGGTTGAAAGTTGGCATGATATCATCATTTCATCCACATAGCATGTGCAAGAAAGTTGAGAGGGTTACGGCATAAACTGGATGCACTTCCTGTACAAATCGGACAATCTCTTTCAAAGTATCAGGATTTCATCCGGAAACTCGTGTGTTACAAAGGGATTTCATTTTTTAAACCTTATTTGAACTCCTGACTTTTTGTGTGTTCAAAATGCACCATTCAAAGCCACATCATCATTTTTCAATCCTTTCTGACTTCATTTGTTATTTTTCATGCAATTACTAATTATTTTGAGCTATAAGACCCTAAAATTGAAAAGCATTTCAAATGAACTCTGAAAAGGTTGAAAGTTGGCATGATATCATCATTTCATCCACATAGCATGTGCAAGCAAGTGGAGAGGGTTACGGCAAAAACTGGATGCATTCGTGTACAAAACGGACAATCTCTTTCAAAGTATCAGGATTTCATCCGGAAACTCGTCTGTTACAATGGGATTTCATTTTTTAAACCTTATTTGAACTCCTGACTTTTTGTGTGTTCAAAATGCACCATTCAAAGCCACATCATCATTTTTCAATCCTTTCTGACTTCATTTGTTATTTTTCATGCATTTACTAATTATTTTGAGCTATAAGACCCTAAAATTGAAAAGCATTTCAAATGAACCCTGAAAAGGTTGAAAGTTGGCATGATATCATCATTTCATCCACATAGCATGTGCAAGAAAGTTGAGAGGGTTACGGCATAAACTGGATGCACTTCGTGTACAAAACGGACAATCTCTTTCAAAGTATCAGGATTTCATCCGGAAACTCGTGTGTTACAAAGGGATTTCATTTTTTAAACCTTATTTGAACTCCTGACTTTTTGTGTGTTCAAAATGCACCATTCAAAGCCACATCATCATTTTTCAATCCTTTCTGACTTCATTTGTTATTTTTCATGCATTTACTAATTATTTTGAGCTATAAGACCCTAAAATTGAAAAGCATTTCCAATGAACTCTTAAAAGGTTGAAAGTTGGCATGATATCATCATTTCATCCACATAGCATGTGCAAGAAAGTGGAGAGGGTTACGGCAAAAACAGGATGCACTTCGTGTACAAAACGGATAATCTCTTTCAAAGTATCAGGATTTCATCCGGAAACTCGTCTGTTACAATGGGATTTCATTTTTTAAACCTTATTTGAACTCCTGACTTTTTGTGTGTTCAAAATGCACCATTCAAAGCCACATCATCATTTTTCAATCCTTTCTGACTTCATTTGTTATTTTTCATGCATTTACTAATTATTTTGAGCTATAAGACCCTAAAATTGAAAAGCATTTCAAATGAACCCTGAAAAGGTTGAAAGTTGGCATGATATCATCATTTCATCCACATAGCATGTGCAAGAAAGTTGAGAGGGTTACAGCATAAACTGGATGCACTTCGTGTACAAAATGGACAATCTCTTTCAAAGTATCTGGATTTGATCCGGAAACTCGTGTGTTACAAAGGGATTTCAGTTTTTAAACCTTATTTGAACTCCTGACTCTTTGTGTGTTCAAAATGCACCATTCAAAGCCACATCATCATTTTTCAATCCTTTCTGACTTCATTTGTTATTTTTCATGCAATTACTAATTATTTTGAGCTATAAGACCCTAAAATTGAGAAGCATTTCAAATGAACTCTGAAAATGTTGAAAGTTGGCATGATATCATCATTTCATCCACATAGCATGTGCAAGAAAGTTGAGAGGGTTACGGCAAAAACTGGATGCACTTCGTGTACAAAACGGACAATCTCTTTCAAAGTATCAGGATTTCATCCGGAAACTCGTCTATTACAAAGCGATTTCATTTTCTAAACCTTATTTGAACTCCTGACTTTTTGTGTGTTCAAAATGAAACATTCAAAGCCACATCATCATTTTTCAATCATTTCTGACTTCATTTGTTATTTTTCATTCATTTGCTAATTATTTTGAGCTATAAGACCCTAAAATTGAAAAGCATTTCAAATGACCTCTGAAAAGGTTGAAAGTTGGCATGATATCATCATTTCATCCACATAGCATGTGCAAGAAAGTTGAGAGGGTTACGGCATAAACTGGATGCACTTCGTGTACAAAACGGACAATCTCTTTCAAAGTATCAGGATTTCATCCGGAAACTCGTGTGTTACAAAGGGATTTCAGTTTTTAAACCTTATTTGAACTCTTGACTTTTTGTGTGTTCAAAATGCACCATTCAAAGCCACGTCATCATTTCTCAATCCTGTCTGACTTAATTTTTATTTTTCATGCATTTACTAATTATTTTGAGCTATAAGACCCTAAAATTGAAAAGCATTTCAAATGAACTCTGAAAAGGTTGAAAGTTGGCATGATATCATCATTTCATCCACATAGCATGTGCAAGAAAGTTGAGAGGGTTACGGCATAAACTGGATGCACTTCGTGTACAAAACGGACAATCTCTTTCAAAGTGTCAGGATTTCATCCGGAAACTCGTGTGTTACAAAGGGCTTTCATTTTTTAAACCTTATTTGAACTCCTGACTTTTTTTGTGTTCAAAATGCACCATTCAAAGCCACATCATCATTTTTCAATCCTTTCTGACTTCATTTGTTATTTTTCATGCATTTACTAATTATTTTGAGCTATAAGACCCTAAAATTGAAAAGCATTTCAAATGAACTCTGAAACGGTTGAAAGTTGGCATGATATCATCATTTCATCCACATAGCATGTGCAAGAACGTTGAGAGGGTTACGGCAAAAACTGGATGCACTTCGTGTACAAAACGGACAATCTCTTTCAAAGTATCAGGATTTCATCCGGAAACTCGTGTGTTACAAAGGGATTTCATTTTTTAAACCTTATTTGAACTCCTGACTTTTTGTGTGTTCAAAATGCACCATTCAAAGCCACATCATCATTTTTCAATCCTTTCTGACTTCATTTGTTATTTTTCATGCATTTACTAATTATTTTGAGCTATAAGACCCTAAAATTGAAAAGCATTTCAAATGAACGCTGAAAAGGTTGAAAGTTGGCATGATATCATCATTTCATCCAGATAGCATGTGCAAGAAAGTTGAGAGGGTTACGGCATAAACTGGATGCACTTCGTGTACAAAACGGACAATCTCTTTCAAAGTATCAGGATTTCATCCGGAAACTCGTGTGTTACAAAGGGATTTCATTTTTTAAACCTTATTTGAACTCCTGACTTTTTGTGTGTTCAAAATGCACCATTCAAAGCCACATCATCATTTTTCAATCCTTTGTGACTTCATTTGTTATTTTTCATGCATTTACTAATTATTTTGAGCTATAAGACCCTAAAATTGAAAAGCATTTCAAATGAACTCTGAAAAGATTGAAAGTTGGCATGATATCATCATTTCATCCACATAGCATGTGCAAGAAAGTTGAGAGGGTTACGGCATAAACTGGATGCACTTCGTGTACAAAACGGACCATCTCTTTCAAAGTATCAGGATTTCATCCGGAAACTCGTGTGTTACAAAGGGATTTCATTTTTTAAACCTTATTTGAACTCCTGACTTTTTGTGTGTTCAAAATGCACCATTCAAAGCCACATCATCATTTTTCAATCCTTTCTGACTTCATTTGTTATTTTTCATGCATTTACTAATTATTTTGAGCTATAAGACCCTAAAATTGAAAAGCATTTCAAATGAACTCTGAAACGGTTGAAAGTTGGCATGATATCATCATTAAATCCACATAGCATGTGCAAGAAAGTTGAGAGGGTTACGGCAAAAACTGGATGTACTTCGTCTACAAAACGGACAATCTCTTTCAAAGTATCTGGATTTCATCCGGAAACTCGTGTGTTACAAAGGGACTTCAGTTTTTAAACCTTATTTGAACTCCTGACTCTTTGTGTGTTCAAAACGCACCATTCAAAGCCACATCATCATTTTTCAATCCTTTCTGACTTCATTTGTTATTTTTCATGCAATTACTAATTATTTTGAGCTATAAGACCCTAAAATTGAGAAGCATTTCAAATGAACTCTGAAAATGTTGAAAGTTGGCATGATATCATCATTTCATCCACATAGCATGTGCAAGAAAGTTGAGAGGGTTACGGCAAAAACTGGATGCACTTCGTGTACAAAACGGACAATCTCTTTCAAAGTATCAGGATTTCATCCGGAAACTCGTCTGTTACAAAGCGATTTCATTTTCTAAACCTTATTTGAACTCCTGACTTTTTGTGTGTTCAAAATGCACCATTCAAAGCCACATCATCATTTTTCAATCCTTTCTGACTTCATTTGTTATTTTTCATTCATTTGCTAATTATTTTGAGCTATAAGACCCTAAAATTGAAAAGCATTTCAAATGACCTCTGAAAAGGTTGAAAGTTGGCATGATATCATCATTTCATCCACATAGCATGTGCAAGAAAGTTGAGAGGGTTACGGCATAAACTGGATGCACTTCGTGTACAAAACGGACAATCTCTTTCAAAGTATCAGGATTTCATCCGGAAACTCGTGTGTTACAAAGGGATTTCAGTTTTTAAACCTTATTTGAACTCCTGACTTTTTGTGTGTTCAAAATGCACCATTCAAAGCCACGTCATCATTTCTCAATCCTGTCTGACTTCATTTGTTATTTTTCATGCATTTACTAATTATTTTGAGCTATAAGACCCTAAAATTGAAAAGCATTTCAAATGAACTCTGAAAAGGTTGAAAGTTGGCATGATATCATCATTTCATCCACATAGCATGTGCAAGAAAGTTGAGAGGGTTACGGCAAAAACTGGATGCACTTCGTGTACAAAACGGACAATCTCTTTCAAAGTGTCAGGATTTCATCCGGAAACTCGTGTGTTACAAAGGGATTTCATTTTTTAAACCTTATTTGAACTCCTGACTTTTTTTGTGTTCAAAATGCACCATTCAAAGCCACATCATCATTTTTCAATCCTTTCTGACTTCATTTGTTATTTTTCATGCATTTACTAATTATTTTGAGCTATAAGACCCTAAAATTGAAAAGCATTTCAAATGAACTCTGAAACGGTTGAAAGTTGGCATGATATCATCATTTCATCCACATAGCATGTGCAAGAAAGTTGAGAGGGTTACGGCAAAAACTGGATGCACTTCGTGTACAAAACGGACAATCTCTTTCAAAGTATCAGGATTTCATCCGGAAACTCGTGTGTTACAAAGGGATTTCATTTTTTAAACCTTATTTGAACTCCTGACTTTTTGTGTGTTCAAAATGCACCATTCAAAGCCACATCATCATTTTTCAATCCTTTCGGACTTCATTTGTTATTTTTCATGCATTTACTAATTATTTTGAGCTATAAGACCCTAAAATTGAAAAGCATTTCAAATGAACGCTGAAAAGGTTGAAAGTTGGCATGATATCATCATTTCATCCAGGTAGCATGTGCAAGAAAGTGGAGAGGGTTACGGCATAAACTGGATGCACTTCGTGTACAAAACGGACAATCTCTTTCAAAGTATCAGGATTTCATCCGGAAACTCGTGTGTTACAAAGGGATTTCATTTCTTAAACCTTATTTGAACTCCTGACTTTTTGTGTGTTCAAAATGCACCATTCAAAGCCACATCATCATTTTTCAATCCTTTGTGACTTCATTTGTTATTTTTCATGCATTTACTAATTATTTTGAGCTATAAGACCCTAAAATTGAAAAGCATTTCAAAGGAACTCTGAAAAGATTGAAAGTTGGCATGATATCATCATTTCATCCACATAGCATGTGCAAGAAAGTTGAGAGGGTTACGGCATAAACTGGATGCACTTCGTGTACAAAACGGACCATCTCTTTCAAAGTATCAGGATTTCATCCGGAAACTCGTGTGTTACAAAGGGATTTCATTTTTTAAACCTTATTTGAACTCCTGACTTTTTGTGTGTTCAAAATGCACCATTCAAAGCCACATCATCATTTTTCAATCCTTTCTGACTTCATTTGTTATTTTTCATGCATTTACTAATTATTTTGAGCTATAAGACCCTAAAATTGAAAAGCATTTCAAATGAACTCCGAAACGGTTGAAAGTTGGCATGATATCATCATTTCATCCACATAGCATGTGCAAGAAAGTTGAGAGGGTTACGGCAAAAACTGGATGTACTTCGTCTACAAAACGGACAATCTCTTTCAAAGTATCAGGATTTCATCCGGAAACTCGTGTGTTACAAAGGGATTTCATTTTTTAAACCTTATTTGAACTCCTGACTTTTTGTGTGTTCAAAATGCACCATTCAAAGCCACATCATCATTTTTCAATCATTTCTGACTTCATTTGTTATTTTTCATTCATTTGCTAATTATTTTGAGCTATAAGACCCTAAAATTGAAAAGCATTTCAAATGACCTCTGAAAAGGTTGAAAGTTGGCATGATATCATCATTTCATCCACATAGCATGTGCAAGAAAGTTGAGAGGGTTACGGCATAAACTGGATGCACTTCCTGTACAAAACGGACAATCTCTTTCAAAGTATCAGGATTTCATCCGGAAACACGTCTGTTACAATGGGATTTCATTTTTTAAACCTTATTTGAACTCCTGACTTTTTGTGTGTTCAAAATGCACCATTCAAAGCCACATCATCATTTTTCAATCCTTTCTGACTTCATTTGTTATTTTTCATGCAATTACTAATTATTTTGAGCTATAAGACCCTAAAATTGAGAAGCATTTCAAATGAACTCTGAAAATGTTGAAAGTTGGCATGATATCATCATTTCATCCACATAGCATGTGCAAGAAAGTTGAGAGGGTTACGGCAAAAACTGGATGCACTTCGTGTACAAAACGGACAATCTCTTTCAAAGTATCAGGATTTCATCCGGAAACTCGTCTGTTACAAAGCGATTTCATTTTCTAAACCTTATTTGAACTCCTGACTTTTTGTGTGTTCAAAATGCACCATTCAAAGCCACATCATCATTTTTCAATCATTTCTGACTTCATTTGTTATTTTTCATTCATTTGCTAATTATTTTGAGCTATAAGACCCTAAAATTGAAAAGCATTTCAAATGACCTCTGAAAAGGTTGAAAGTTGGCATGATATCATCATTTCATCCACATAGCATGTGCAAGAAAGTTGAGAGGGTTACGGCATAAACTGGATGCACTTCGTGTACAAAACGGACAATCTCTTTCAAAGTATCAGGATTTCATCCGGAAACTCGTGTGTTACAAAGGGATTTCAGTTTTTAAACCTTATTTGAACTCCTGACTTTTTGTGTGTTCAAAATGCACCATTCAAAGCCACGTCATCATTTCTCAATCCTGTCTGACTTCATTTGTTATTTTTCATGCATTTACTAATTATTTTGAGCTATAAGACCCTAAAATTGATAAGCATTTCAAATGAACTCTGAAAAGGTTGAAAGTTGGCATGATATCATCATTTCATCCACATAGCATGTGCAAGAAAGTTGAGAGGGTTACGGCATAAACTGGATGCACTTCGTGTACAAAACGGACAATCTCTTTCAAAGTATCTGGATTTCATCCGGAAACTCGTGTGTTACAAAGGGATTTCATTTTTTAAACCTTATTTGAACTCCTGACTTTTTGTGTGTTCAAAATGCACCATTCAAAGCCACATCATCATTTTTCAATCCTTTCTGACTTCATTTGTTTTTTTTCATGCATTTACTAATTATTTTGAGCTATAAGACCCTAAAATTGAAAAGCATTTCAAATGAACTCTGAAAAGGTTGAAAGTTGGCATGATATCATCATTTCATCCACATAGCATGTGCAAGAAAGTTGAGAGGGTTACGGCATAAACTGGATGCACTTCGTGTACAAAACGGACAATCTCTTTCAAAGTATCAGGATTTCATCCGGAAACTCGTCTGTTACAAAGGGATTTCATTTTTAAACGTTATTTGAACTCCTGACTTTTTGTGTGTTCAAAATGCACCATTCAAAGCCACATCATCATTTTTCAATCCTTTCTGACTTCATTTGTTATTTTTCATGCATTTACTAATTATTTTGAGCTATAAGACCCTAAAATTGAAAAGCATTTCAAATGAACCCTGAAAAGGTGGAAAGTTGGCATGATATCATCATTTCATCCACATAGCATGTGCCAGAAAGTGGAGAGGGTTACGGCAAAAACTGGATGCACTTCGTGTACAAAACGGACAATCTCTTTCAAAGTATCAGGATTTCATCCGGAAACTCGTCTGTTACAATGGGATTTCATTTTTTTTAAACCTTATTTGAACTCCTGACTTTTTGTGTGTTCAAAATGCACCATTTAAAGCCACATCATCATTTTTCAATCCTTTCTGACTTCATTTGTTATTTTTCATGCATTTACTAATTATTTTGAGCTATAAGACCCTAAAATTGAAAAGCATTTCAAATGAACCCTGAAAAGGTTGAAAGTTGGCATGATATCATCATTTCATCCACATAGCATGTGCAAGAAAGTTGAGAGGGTTACGGCATAAACTGGATGCACTTCCTGTACAAAACGGACAATCTCTTTCAAAGTATCAGGATTTCATCCGGAAACTCGTGTGTTACAAAGGGATTTCATTTTTTAAACCTTATTTGAACTCCTGACTTTTTGTGTGTTCAAAATGCACCATTCAAAGCCACATCATCATTTTTCAATCCTTTCTAACTTCATTTGTTATTTTTCATGCATTTAATAATTATTTTGAGCTATAAGACCCTAAAATTGAAAATCATTTCAAATGAACCCTGAAAAGGTAGAAAGTTGGCATGATATCATCATTTCATCCACATAGCATGTGCAAGAAAGTTGAGAGGGTTACGGCATAAACTGGATGCACTTCGTGTACAAAACGGACAATCTCTTTCAAAGTATCAGGATTTCATCCGGAAACTCGTCTGTTACAAAGGGATTTCATTTTTTTAAACCTTATTTGAACTCCTGACTTTTTGTGTGTTCAAAATGCACCATTCAAAGCCACATCATCATTTTTCAATCCTTTCTGACTTCATTTGTTATTTTCATGCATTTACTAATTATTTTGAGCTATAAGACCCTAAAATTGAAAAGCATTTCAAATGAACTCTGAAAAGGTTGAATGTTGGCATGATATCATCATTTCATCCACATAGCATGTGCAAGAAAGTTGAGAGGGTTACGGCATAAACTGGATGCACTTCGTGTACAAAACGGACAATCTCTTTCAAAGTATCTGGATTTCATCCGGAAACTCGTGTGTTACAAAGGGATTTCATTTTTTAAACCTTATTTGAACTCCTGACTTTTTGTGTGTTCAAAATGCACCATTCAAAGCCACATCATCATTTTTCAATCCTTTCTGACTTCATTTGTTTTTTTTCATGCATTTACTAATTATTTTGAGCTATAAGACCCTAAAATTGAAAAGCATTTCAAATGAACTCTGAAAAGGTTGAAAGTTGGCATGATATCATCATTTCATCCACATAGCATGTGCAAGAAAGTTGAGAGGGTTACGGCATAAACTGGATGCACTTCATGTACAAAACGGACAATCTCTTTCAAAGTATCAGGATTTCATCCGGAAACTCGTCTGTTACAAAGGGATTTCATTTTTTAAACGTTATTTGAACTCCTGACTTTTTGTGTGTTCAAAATGCACCATTCAAAGCCACATCATCATTTTTCAATCCTTTCTGACTTCATTTGTTATTTTTCATGCATTTACTAATTATTTTGAGCTATAAGACCCTAAAATTGAAAAGCATTTCAAATGAACCCTGAAAAGGTGGAAAGTTGGCATGATATCATCATTTCATCCACATAGCATGTGCCAGAAAGTGGAGAGGGTTACGGCAAAAACTGGATGCACTTCGTGTACAAAACGGACAATCTCTTTCAAAGTATCAGGATTTCATCCGGAAACTCGTCTGTTACAATGGGATTTCATTTTTTTAAACCTTATTTGAACTCCTGACTTTTTGTGTGTTCAAAATGCACCATTTAAAGCCACATCATCATTTTTCAATCCTTTCTGACTTCATTTGTTATTTTTCATGCATTTACTAATTATTTTGAGCTATAAGACCCTAAAATTGAAAAGCATTTCAAATGAACCCTGAAAAGGTTGAAAGTTGGCATGATATCATCATTTCATCCACATAGCATGTGCAAGAAAGTTGAGAGGGTTACGGCATAAACTGGATGCACTTCCTGTACAAAACGGACAATCTCTTTCAAAGTATCAGGATTTCATCCGGAAACTCGTGTGTTACAAAGGGATTTCATTTTTAAACCTTATTTGAACTCCTGACTTTTTGTGTGTTCAAAATGCACCATTCAAAGCCACATCATCATTTTTCAATCCTTTCTAACTTCATTTGTTATTTTTCATGCATTTAATAATTATTTTGAGCTATAAGACCCTAAAATTGAAAATCATTTCAAATGAACCCTGAAAAGGTAGAAAGTTGGCATGATATCATCATTTCATCCACATAGCATGTGCAAGAAAGTTGAGAGGGTTACGGCATAAACTGGATGCACTTCGTGTACAAAACGGACAATCTCTTTCAAAGTATCAGGATTTCATCCGGAAACTCGTCTGTTACAAAGGGATTTCATTTTTTTAAACCTTATTTGAACTCCTGACTTTTTGTGTGTTCAAAATGCACCATTCAAAGCCACATCATCATTTTTCAATCCTTTCTGACTTCATTTGTTATTTTCATGCATTTACTAATTATTTTGAGCTATAAGACCCTAAAATTGAAAAGCATTTCAAATGAACTCTGAAAAGGTTGAATGTTGGCATGATATCATCATTTCATCCACATAGCATGTGCAAGAAAGTTGAGAGGGTTACGGCATAAACTGGATGCACTTCGTGTACAAAACGGACAATCTCTTTCAAAGTATCTGGATTTCATCCGGAAACTCGTGTGTTACAAAGGGATTTCATTTTTTAAACCTTATTTGAACTCCTGACTTTTTGTGTGTTCAAAATGCACCATTCAAAGCCACATCATCATTTTTCAATCCTTTCTGACTTCATTTGTTTTTTTTCATGCATTTACTAATTATTTTGAGCTATAAGACCCTAAAATTGAAAAGCATTTCAAATGAACTCTGAAAAGGTTGAAAGTTGGCATGATATCATCATTTCATCCACATAGCATGTGCAAGAAAGTTGAGAGGGTTACGGCATAAACTGGATGCACTTCATGTACAAAACGGACAATCTCTTTCAAAGTATCAGGATTTCATCCGGAAACTCGTCTGTTACAAAGGGATTTCATTTTTTAAACGTTATTTGAACTCCTGACTTTTTGTGTGTTCAAAATGCACCATTCAAAGCCACATCATCATTTTTCAATCCTTTCTGACTTCATTTGTTATTTTTCATGCATTTACTAATTATTTTGAGCTATAAGACCCTAAAATTGAAAAGCATTTCAAATGAACCCTGAAAAGGTTGAAAGTTGGCATGATATCATCATTTCATCCACATAGCATGTGCAAGAAAGTGGAGAGGGTTACGGCAAAAACTGGATGCACTTCGTGTACAAAACGGACAATCTCTTTCAAAGTATCAGGATTTCATCCGGAAACTCGTCTGTTACAATGGGATTTCATTTTTTAAACCTTATTTGAACTCCTGACTTTTTGTGTGTTCAAAATGCACCATTCAAAGCCACATCATCATTTTTCAATCCTTTCTGACTTCATTTGTTATTTTTCATGCATTTACTAATTATTTTGAGCTATAAGACCCTAAAATTGAAAAGCATTTCAAATGAACCCTGAAAAGGTTGAAAGTTGGCATGACATCATCATTTCATCCACATAGCATGTGCAAGAAAGTTGAGAGGGTTACGGCATAAACTGGATGCACTTCCTGTACAAAACGGACAATCTCTTTCAAAGTATCAGGATTTCATCCGGAAACTCGTGTGTTACAAAGGGATTTCATTTTTTAAACCTTATTTGAACTCCTGACTTTTGTGTGTTCAAAATGCACCATTCAAAGCCACATCATCATTTTTCAATCCTTTCTGACTTCATTTGTTATTTTTCACGCATTTACTAATTATTTTGAGCTATAAGACCCTAAAATTGAAAAGCATTTCAAATGAACTCTGAAAAGGTTGAAAGTTGGCATGATATCATCATTTCATCCACATAGCATGTGCAAGAAAGTTGAGAGGGTTACGGCAAAAACGGGATGCACTTCGTGTACAAAACGGACAATCTCTTTCACAGTGTCAGGATTTCATCCGGAAACTCGTCTGTTACAATGGGATTTCATTTTTTAAACCTTATTTGAACTCCTGACTTTTTTTGTGTTCAAAATGCACCATTCCAAGCCACATCATCATTTTTCAATCCTTTCTGACTTCATTTGTTATTTTTCATGCATTTGCTAATTATTTAGAGATATAAGACCCTAAAATTGAAAAGCATTTCAAATGAACTCTTAAAAGGTTGAAAGTTGGCATGATATCATCATTTCATCCACATAGCATGTGCAAGAAAGATGAGAGGGTTACGGCATAAACTGGATGCACTTCGTGTACAAAACGGACAATCTCTTTCAAAGTATCAGGATTTCATCCGGAAACTCGTGTGTTACAAAGGGATTTCATTTTTTAAACCTTATTTGAACTCCTGACTTTTTGTGTGTTCAAAATGCACCATTCAAAGCCACATCATCATTTTTCAATCCTTTCTGACTTCATTTGTTATTTTTCATGCATTTACTAATTATTTTGAGCTATAAGACCCTAAAATTGAAAAGCATTTCAAATGAACTCTGAAAAGGTTGAAAGTTGGCATGATATCATCATTTCATCCACATAGCATGTGCAAGAAAGTGGAGAGGGTTACGGCAAAAACTGGATGCACTTCGTGTACAAAACGGACAATCTCTTTCAAAGTATCAGGATTTCATCCGGAAACTCGTCTGTTACAATGGGATTTCATTTTTTAAACCTTATTTGAACTCCTGACTTTTTGTGTGTTCAAAATGCACCATTCAAAGCCACATCATCATTTTTCAATCCTTTCTGACTTCATTTGTTATTTTTCATGCATTTACTAATTATTTTGAGCTATAAGACCCTAAAATTGAAAAGCATTTCAAATGAACCCTGAAAAGGTTGAAAGTTGGCATGATATCATCATTTCATCCACATAGCA
Source organism: Aegilops tauschii subsp. strangulata (assembly GCF_002575655.3). NCBI lineage: Eukaryota > Viridiplantae > Streptophyta > Magnoliopsida > Poales > Poaceae > Aegilops > Aegilops tauschii. Next base: position 20,753 of record NW_027333388.1, on the reverse strand, counting down.
TGTGCAAGAAAGTGGAGAGGGTTACGGCAAAAACTGGATGCACTTCGTGTACAAAACGGACAATCTCTTTCAAAGTATCAGGATTTCATCCGGAAACTCGTCTGTTACAATGGGATTTCATTTTTTAAACCTTATTTGAACTCCTGACTTTTTGTGTATTCAAAATGCACCATTCAAAGCCACATCATCATTTTTCAATCCTTTCTGACTTCATTTGTTATTTTTCATGCATTTACTAATTATTTTGAGCTATAAGACCCTAAATTGAAAAGCATTTCAAATGAACCCTGAAAAGGTTGAATGTTGGCATGATATCATCATTTCATCCACATAGCATGTGCAAGAAAGTTGAGAGGGTTACGGCATAAACTGGATGCACTTCCTGTACAAAACGGACAATCTCTTTCAAAGTATCAGGATTTCATCCGGAAACTCGTGTGTTACAAAGGGATTTCATTTTTTAAACCTTATTTGAACTCCTGACTTTTTGTGTGTTCAAAATGCACCATTCAAAGCCACATCATCATTTTTCAATCCTTTCTGACTTCATTTGTTATTTTTCATGCATTTACTAATTATTTTGAGCTATAAGACCCTAAAATTGAAAAGCATTTCAAATGAACTCTGAAAAGGTTGAAAGTTGGCATGATATCATCATTTCATCCACATAGCATGTGCAAGAAAGTTGAGAGGGTTACGGCAAAAACGGGATGCACTTCGTGTTCAAAACGGACAATCTCTTTCAAAGTGTCAGGATTTCATCCGGAAACTCGTCTGTTACAATGGGATTTCATTTTTTAAACGTTATTTGAACTCCTGACTTTTGTGTGTTCAAAATGCACCATTCAAAGCCACATCATCATTTTTCAATCCTTTCTGACTTCATTTGTTATTTTTCATGCATTTACTAATTATTTTGAGCTATAAGACCCTAAAATTGAAAAGCATTTCAAATGAACTCTGAAAAGGTTGAAAGTTGGCATGATATCATCATTTCATCCACATAGCATGTGCAAGAAAGTTGAGAGGGTTACGGCAAAAACGGGATGCACTTCGTGTACAAAACGGACAATCTCTTTCAAAGTGTCAGGATTTCATCCGGAAACTCGTCTGTTACAATGGGATTTCATTTTTTAAACCTTATTTGAACTCCTGACTTTTTTTGTGTTCAAAATGCACCATTCAAAGCCACATCATCATTTTTCAATCCTTTCTGACTTCATTTGTTATTTTTCATGCATTTGCTAATTATTTAGAGATATAAGACCCTAAAATTGAAAAGCATTTCAAATGAACTCTTAAAAGGTTGAAAGTTGGCATGATATCATCATTTCATCCACATAGCATGTGCAAGAAAGTTGAGAGGGTTACGGCAAAAACGGGATGCACTTCGTGTACAAAACGGACAATCTCTTTCAAAGTGTCAGGATTTCATCCAGAAACTCGTCTGTTACAATGGGATTTCATTTTTTAAACCTTATTTGAAGTCCTGACTTTTTTTGTGTTCAAAATGCACCATTCAAAGCCACATCATCATTTTTCAATCCTTTCTGACTTCATTTGTTATTTTTCATGCATTTGCTAATTATTTAGAGATATAAGACCCTAAAATTGAAAAGAATTTCAAATGAACTCTTAAAAGGTTGAAAGTTGGCATGATATCATCATTTCATCCACATAGCATGTGCAAGAAAGATGAGAGGGTTACGGCATAAACTGGATGCACTTCGTGTACAAAACGGACAATCTCTTTCAAAGTATCAGGATTTCATCCGGAAACTCGTGTGTTACAAAGGGATTTCATTTTTAAACCTTATTTGAACTCCTGACTTTTTGTGTGTTCAAAATGCACCATTCAAAGCCACATCATCATTTTTCAATCCTTTCTGACTTCATTTGTTATTTTTCATGCATTTACTAATTATTTTGAGCTATAAGACCCTAAAATTGAAAAGCATTTCAAATGAACCCTGAAAAGGTTGAAAGTTGGCATGATATCATCATTTCATCCACATAGCATGTGCAAGAAAGTTGAGAGGGTTACGGCAAAAACGGGATGCACTTCGTGTACAAAACGGACAATCTCTTTCAAAGTGTCAGGATTTCATCCGGAAACTCGTCTGTTACAATGGGATTTCATTTTTTAAACCTTATTTGAACTCCTGACTTTTTTTGTGTTCAAAATGCACCATTCAAAGCCACATCATCATTTTTCAATCCTTTCGACTTCATTTGTTATTTTTCATGCATTTGCTAATTATTTAGAGATATAAGACCCTAAAATTGAAAAGCATTTCAAATGAACTCTTAAAAGGTTGAAAGTTGGCATGATATCATCATTTCATCCACATAGCATGTGCAAGAAAGATGAGAGGGTTACGGCATAAACTGGATGCACTTCGTGTACAAAACGGACAATCTCTTTCAAAGTATCAGGATTTCATCCGGAAACTCGTGTGTTACAAAGGGATTTCATTTTTTAAACCTTATTTGAACTCCTGACTTTTTGTGTGTTCAAAATGCACCATTCAAAGCCACATCATCATTTTTCAATCCTTTCTGACTTCATTTGTTATTTTTCATGCATTTACTAATTATTTTGAGCTATAAGACCCTAAAATTGAAAAGCATTTCAAATGAACCCTGAAAAGGTTGAAAGTTGGCATGATATCATCATTTCATCCACATAGCATGTGCAAGAAAGTGGAGAGGGTTACGGCAAAAACTGGATGCACTTCGTGTACAAAACGGACAATCTCTTTCAAAGTATCAGGATTTCATCCGGAAACTCGTCTGTTACAATGGGATTTCATTTTTTAAACCTTATTTGAACTCCTGACTTTTTGTGTGTTCAAAATGCACCATTCAAAGCCACATCATCATTTTTCAATCCTTTCTGACTTCATTTGTTATTTTTCATGCATTTGCTAATTATTTAGAGATATAAGACCCTAAAATTGAAAAGCATTTCAAATGAACTCTTAAAAGGTTGAAAGTTGGCATGATATCATCATTTCATCCACATAGCATGTGCAAGAAAGTTGAGAGGGTTACGGCAAAAACGGGATGCACTTCGTGTACAAAACGGACAATCTCTTTCAAAGTATCAGGATTTCATCCGGAAACTCGTGTGTTACAAAGGGATTTCATTTTTTAAACCTTATTTGAACTCCTGACTTTTTGTGTGTTCAAAATGCACCATTCAAAGCCACATCATCATTTTTCAATCCTTTCTGACTTCATTTGTTATTTTTCATGCATTTACTAATTATTTTGAGCTATAAGACGCTAAAATTGAAAAGCATTTCAAATGAACCCTGAAAAGGTTGAAAGTTGGCATGATATCATCATTTCATCCACATAGCATGTGCAAGAAAGTGGAGAGGGTTACGGCAAAAACTGGATGCACTTCGTGTACAAAACGGACAATCTCTTTCAAAGTATCAGGATTTCATCCGGAAACTCGTCTGTTATAATGGGATTTCATTTTTTAAACCTTATTTGAACTCCTGACTTTTTGTGTGTTCAAAATGCACCATTCAAAGCCACATCATCATTTTTCAATCCTTTCTGACTTCATTTGTTATTTTTCATGCATTTACTAATTATTTTGAGCTATAAGACCCTAAAATTGAAAAGCATTTCAAATGAACCCTGAAAAGGTTGAAAGTTGGCATGATATCATCATTTCATCCACATAGCATGTGCAAGAAAGTGGAGAGGGTTACGGCAAAAACTGGATGCACTTCGTGTACAAAACGGACAATCTCTTTCAAAGTATCAGGATTTCATCCGGAAACTCGTCTGTTACAATGGGATTTCATTTTTTAAACCTTATTTGAACTCCTGACTTTTCGTGTGTTCAAAATGCACCATTCAAAGCCACATCATCATTTTTCAATCCTTTCTGACTTCATTTGTTATTTTTCATGCATTTACTAATTATTTTGAGCTATAAGACCCTAAAATTGAAAAGCATTTCAAATGAACCCTGAAAAGGTTGAAAGTTGGCATGATATCATCATTTCATCCACATAGCATGTGCAAGAAAGTGGAGAGGGTTACGGCAAAAACTGGATGCACTTCGTGTACAAAACGGACAATCTCTTTCAAAGTATCAGGATTTCATCCGAAAACTCGTCTGTTACAATGGGATTTCATTTTTTAAACCTTATTTGAACTCCTGACTTTTTGTGTGTTCAAAATGCACCATTCAAAGCCACATCATCATTTTTCAATCCTTTCTGACTTCATTTGTTATTTTTCATGCATTTACTAATTATTTTGAGCTATAAGACCCTAAATTGAAAAGCATTTCAAATGAACCCTGAAAAGGTTGAAAGTTGGCATGATATCATCATTTCATCCACATAGCATGTGCAAGAAAGTTGAGAGGGTTACGGCATAAACTGGATGCACTTCCTGTACAAAACGGACAATCTCTTTCAAAGTATCAGGATTTCATCCGAAAACTCGTGTGTTACAAAGGGATTTCATTTTTTAAACCTTATTTGAACTCCTGACTTTTCGTGTGTTCAAAATGCACCATTCAAAGCCACATCATCATTTTTCAATCCTTTCTGACTTCATTTGTTATTTTTCATGCATTTACTAATTATTTTGAGCTATAAGACCCTAAAATTGAAAAGCATTTCAAATGAACCCTGAAAAGGTTGAAAGTTGGCATGATATCATCATTTCATCCACATAGCATGTGCAAGAAAGTGGAGAGGGTTACGGCAAAAACTGGATGCACTTCGTGTACAAAACGGACAATCTCTTTCAAAGTATCAGGATTTCATCCGGAAACTCGTCTGTTACAATGGGATTTCATTTTTTAAACCTTATTTGAACTCCTGACTTTTTGTGTGTTCAAAATGCACCATTCAAAGCCACATCATCATTTTTCAATCCTTTCTGACTTCATTTGTTATTTTTCATGCATTTACTAATTATTTTGAGCTATAAGACCCTAAAATTGAAAAGCATTTCAAATGAACCCTGAAAAGGTTGAAAGTTGGCATGATATCATCATTTCATCCACATAGCATGTGCAAGAAAGTGGAGAGGGTTACGGCAAAAACTGGATGCATTTCGTGTACAAAACGGACAATCTCTTTCAAAGTATCAGGATTTCATCCGGAAACTCGTCTGTTACAATGGGATTTCATTTTTTAAACCTTATTTGAACTCCTGACTTTTTTTGTGTTCAAAATGCACCATTCAAAGCCACATCATCATTTTTCAATCCTTTCTGACTTCATTTGTTATTTTTCATGCATTTGCTAATTATTTAGAGATATAAGACCCTAAAATTGAAAAGCATTTCAAATGAACTCTTAAAAGGTTGAAAGTTGGCATGATATCATCATTTCATCCACATAGCATGTGCAAGAAAGATGAGAGGGTTACGGCATAAACTGGATGCACTTCGTGTACAAAACGGACAATCTCTTTCAAAGTATCAGGATTTATCTAGGAAACTCGTGTGTTACAAAGGGATTTCATTTTTAAACCTTATTTGAACTCCTGACTTTTTGTGTGTTCAAAATGCACCATTCAAAGCCACATCTTCATTTTTCAATCCTTTCTGACTTCATTTGTTATTTTTCATGCATTTACTAATTATTTTGAGCTATAAGACCCTAAAATTGAAAAGCATTTCAAATGAACCCTGAAAAGGTTGAAAGTTGGCATGATATCATCATTTCATCCACATAGCATGTGCAAGAAAGTTGAGAGGGTTACGGCAAAAACGGGATGCACTTCGTGTACAAAACGGACAATCTCTTTCAAAGTGTCAGGATTTCATCCGGAAACTCGTCTGTTACAATGGGATTTCATTTTTTAAACCTTATTTGAACTCCTGACTTTTTTTGTGTTCAAAATGCACCATTCAAAGCCACATCATCATTTTTCAATCCTTTCTGACTTCATTTGTTATTTTTCATGCATTTGCTAATTATTTAGAGATATAAGACCCTAAAATTGAAAAGCATTTCAAATGAACTCTTAAAAGGTTGAAAGTTGGCATGATATCATCATTTCATCCACATAGCATGTGCAAGAAAGATGAGAGGGTTACGGCATAAACTGGATGCACTTCGTGTACAAAACGGACAATCTCTTTCAAAGTATCAGGATTTCATCCGGAAACTCGTGTGTTACAAAGGGATTTCATTTTTTAAACCTTATTTGAACTCCTGACTTTTTGTGTGTTCAAAATGCACCATTCAAAGCCACATCATCATTTTTCAATCCTTTCTGACTTCATTTGTTATTTTTCATGCATTTACTAATTATTTTGAGCTATAAGACCCTAAAATTGAAAAGCATTTCAAATGAACCCTGAAAAGGTTGAAAGTTGGCATGATATCATCATTTCATCCACATAGCATGTGCAAGAAAGTGGAGAGGGTTACGGCAAAAACTGGATGCACTTCGTGTACAAAACGGACAATCTCTTTCAAAGTATCAGGATTTCATCCGGAAACTCGTCTGTTACAATGGGATTTCATTTTTAAACCTTATTTGAACTCCTGACTTTTTGTGTGTTCAAAATGCACCATTCAAAGCCACATCATCATTTTTCAATCCTTTCTGACTTCATTTGTTATTTTTCATGCATTTGCTAATTATTTAGAGATATAAGACCCTAAAATTGAAAAGCATTTCAAATGAACTCTTAAAAGGTTGAAAGTTGGCATGATATCATCATTTCATCCACATAGCATGTGCAAGAAAGTTGAGAGGGTTACGGCAAAAACGGGATGCACTTCGTGTACAAAACGGACAATCTCTTTCAAAGTATCAGGATTTCATCCGGAAACTCGTGTGTTACAAAGGGATTTCATTTTTAAACCTTATTTGAACTCCTGACTTTTTGTGTGTTCAAAATGCACCATTCAAAGCCACATCATCATTTTTCAATCCTTTCTGACTTCATTTGTTATTTTTCATGCATTTACTAATTATTTTGAGCTATAAGACGCTAAAATTGAAAAGCATTTCAAATGAACCCTGAAAAGGTTGAAAGTTGGCATGATATCATCATTTCATCCACATAGCATGTGCAAGAAAGTGGAGAGGGTTACGGCAAAAACTGGATGCACTTCGTGTACAAAACGGACAATCTCTTTCAAAGTATTAGGATTTCATCCGGAAACTCGTCTGTTATAATGGGATTTCATTTTTTAAACCTTATTTGAACTCCTGACTTTTTGTGTGTTCAAAATGCACCATTCAAAGCCACATCATCATTTTTCAATCCTTTCTGACTTCATTTGTTATTTTTCATGCATTTACTAATTATTTTGAGCTATAAGACCCTAAAATTGAAAGCATTTCAAATGAACCCTGAAAAGGTTGAAAGTTGGCATGATATCATCATTTCATCCACATAGCATGTGCAAGAAAGTGGAGAGGGTTACGGCAAAAACTGGATGCACTTCGTGTACAAAACGGACAATCTCTTTCAAAGTATCAGGATTTCATCCGGAAACTCGTCTGTTACAATGGGATTTCATTTTTTAAACCTTATTTGAACTCCTGACTTTTCGTGTGTTCAAAATGCACCATTCAAAGCCACATCATCATTTTTCAATCCTTTCTGACTTCATTTGTTATTTTTCATGCATTTACTAATTATTTTGAGCTATAAGACCCTAAAATTGAAAAGCATTTCAAATGAACCCTGAAAAGGTTGAAAGTTGGCATGATATCATCATTTCATCCACATAGCATGTGCAAGAAAGTGGAGAGGGTTACGGCAAAAACTGGATGCACTTCGTGTACAAAACGGACAATCTCTTTCAAAGTATCAGGATTTCATCCAGAAACTCGTCTGTTACAATGGGATTTCATTTTTTAAACCTTATTTGAACTCCTGACTTTTTGTGTGTTCAAAATGCACCATTCAAAGCCACATCATCATTTTTCAATCCTTTCGGACTTCATTTGTTATTTTTCATGCATTTACTAATTATTTTGAGCTATAAGACCCTAAATTGAAAAGCATTTCAAATGAACCCTGAAAAGGTTGAAAGTTGGCATGATATCATCATTTCATCCACATAGCATGTGCAAGAAAGTTGAGAGGGTTACGGCATAAACTGGATGCACTTCCTGTACAAAACGGACAATCTCTTTCAAACTATCAGGATTTCATCCGGAAACTCGTGTGTTACAAAGGGATTTCATTTTTTAAACCTTATTTGAACTCCTGACTTTTTGTGTGTTCAAAATGCACCATTCAAAGCCACATCATCATTTTTCAATCCTTTCTGACTTCATTTGTTATTTTTCATGCATTTACTAATTATTTTGAGCTATAAGACCCTAAAATTGAAAAGCATTTCAAATGAACCCTGAAAAGGTTGAAAGTTGGCATGATATCATCATTTCATCCACATAGCATGTGCAAGAAAGTGGAGAGGGTTACGGCAAAAACTGGATGCACTTCGTGTACAAAACGGACAATCTCTTTCAAAGTATCAGGATTTCATCCGGAAACTCGTCTGTTACAATGGGATTTCATTTTTTAAACCTTATTTGAACTCCTGACTTTTTGTGTGTTCAAAATGCACCATTCAAAGCCACATCATCATTTTTCAATCCTTTCTGACTTCATTTGTTATTTTTCATGCATTTACTAATTATTTTGAGCTATAAGACCCTAAAATTGAAAAGCATTTCAAATGAACCCTGAAAGGGTTGAAAAGGTTAAAGTTGGCATGATATCATCATTTCATCCACATAGCATGTGCAAGAAAGTGGAGAGGGTTACGGCAAAAACTGGATGCACTTCGTGTACAAAACGGACAATCTCTTTCAAAGTATCAGGATTTCATCCGGAAACTCGTCTGTTACAATGGATTTCATTTTTTAAACCTTATTTGAACTCCTGACTTTTTGTGTGTTCAAAATGCACCATTCAAAGCCACATCATCATTTTTCAATCCTTTCTGACTTCATTTGTTATTTTTCATGCATTTACTAATTATTTTGAGCTATAAGACCCTAAAATTGAAAAGCATTTCAAATGAACCCTGAAAAGGTTGAAAGTTGGCATGATATCATCATTTCATCCACATAGCATGTGCAAGAAGGTGGAGAGGGTTACGGCAAAAACTGGATGCACTTCGTGTACAAAACGGACAATCTCTTTCAAAGTATCAGGATTTCATCCGGAAACTCGTCTGTTACAATGGGATTTCATTTTTTAAACCTTAATTGAACTCCTGACTTTTTGTGTGTTCAAAATGCACCATTCAAAGCCACATCATCATTTTTCAATCCTTTCTGACTTCATTTGTTATTTTTCATGCATTTACTAATTATTTTGAGCTATAAGACCCTAAAATTGAAAAGCATTTCAAATGAACCCTGAAAAGGTTGAAAGTTGGCATGATATCATCATTTCATCCACATAGCATGTGCAAGAAAGTGGAGAGGGTTACGGCAAAAACTGGATGCACTTCGTGTACAAAACGGACAATCTCTTTCAAAGTATCAGGATTTCATCCGGAAACTCGTCTGTTACAATGGGATTTCATTTTTTAAACCTTATTTGAACTCCTGACTTTTTGTGTGTTCAAAATGCACCATTCAAAGCCACATCATCATTTTTCGATCCTTTCTGACTTCATTTGTTATTTTTCATGCATTTGCTAATTATTTTGAGCTATAAGACCCTAAAATTGAAAAGCATTTCAAATGAACTCTTAAAAGGTTGAAAGTTGGCATGATATCATCATTTCATCCACATAGCATGTGCAAGAAAGTTGAGAGGGTTACGGCATAAACTGGATGCACTTCGTGTACAAAACGGACAATCTCTTTCAAAGTATCAGGATTTCATCCGGAAACTCGTGTGTTACAAAGGGATTTCATTTTTTAAACCTTACTTGAACTCCTGACTTTTTGTGTGTTCAAAATGCACCATTCAAAGCCACATCATCATTTTTCAATCCTTTCTGACTTCATTTGTTATTTTTCATGCATTTACTAATTATTTTGAGCTATAAGACCATAAAATTGAAAAGCATTTCAAATGAACCCTGAAAAGGTTGAAAGTTGGCATGATATCATCATTTCATCCACATAGCATGTGCAAGAAAGTGGAGAGGGTTACGGCAAAAACTGGATGCACTTCGTGTACAAAACGGACAATCTCTTTCAAAGTATCAGGATTTCATCCGGAAACTCGTCTGTTACAATGGGATTTCATTTTTTAAACCTTATTTGAACTCCTGACTTTTTGTGTGTTCAAAATGCACCATTCAAAGCCACATCATCATTTTTCGATCCTTTCTGACTTCATTTGTTATTTTTCATGCATTTGCTAATTATTTTGAGCTATAAGACCCTAAAATTGAAAAGCATTTCAAATGAACTCTTAAAAGGTTGAAAGTTGGCATGATATCATCATTTCATCCACATAGCATGTGCAAGAAAGTTGAGAGGGTTACGGCATAAACTGGATGCACTTCGTGTACAAAACGGACAATCTCTTTCAAAGTATCAGGATTTCATCCGGAAACTCGTGTGTTACAAAGGGATTTCATTTTTTAAACCTTACTTGAACTCCTGACTTTTTGTGTGTTCAAAATGCACCATTCAAAGCCACATCATCATTTTTTAATCCTTTCTGACTTCATTTGTTATTTTTCATGCATTTACTAATTATTTTGAGCTATAAGACCCTAAAATTGAAAAGCATTTCAAATGAACTCTGAAAAGGTTGAAAGTTGGCATGATATCATCATTTCATCCACATAGCATGTGCAAGAAAGTGGAAAGGGTTACGGCAAAAACTGGATGCACTTCGTGTACAAAACGGACAATCTCTTTCGAAGTATCAGGATTTCATCCGGAAACTCGTCTGTTACAATGGGATTTCATTTTTTAAACCTTATTTGAACTCCTGACTTTTTGTGTGTTCAAAATGCACCATTCAAAGCCACATCATCATTTTTCAATCCTTTCTGACTTCATTTGTTATTTTTCATGCATTTACTAATTATTTTGAGCTATAAGACGCTAAAATTGAAAAGCATTTCAAATGAACCCTGAAAAGGTTGAAAGTTGGCATGATATCATCATTTCATCCACATAGCATGTGCAAGAAAGTGGAGAGGGTTACGGCAAAAACTGGATGCACTTCGTGTACAAAACGGACAATCTCTTTCAAAGTATCAGGATTTCATCCGGAAACTCGTCTGTTACAATGGGATTTCATTTTTTAAACCTTATTTGAACTCCTGACTTTTTGTGTGTTCAAAATGCACCATTCAAAGCCACATCATCATTTTTCAATCCTTTCTGACTTCATTTGTTATTTTTCATGCATTTACTAATTATTTTGAGCTATAAGACCCTAAAATTGAAAAGCATTTCAAATGAACCCTGAAAAGGTTGAAAGTTGGCATGATATCATCATTTCATCCACATAGCATGTGCAAGAAAGGTGGAGAGGGTTACGGCAAAAACTGGATGCACTTCGTGTACAAAACGGACAATCTCTTTCAAAGTATCAGGATTTCATCCGGAAACTCGTCTGTTACAATGGGATTTCATTTTTTAAACCTTATTTGAACTCCTGACTTTTTGTGTGTTCAAAATGCACCATTCAAAGCCACATCATCATTTTTCAATCCTTTCTGACTTCATTTGTTATTTTTCATGCATTTACTAATTATTTTGAGCTATAAGACCCTAAAATTGAAAAGCATTTCAAATGAACCCTGAAAAGGTTGAAAGTTGGCATGATATCATCATTTCATCCACATAGCATGTGCAAGAAAGTGGAGAGGGTTACGGCAAAAACTGGATGCACTTCGTGTACAAAACGGACAATCTCTTTCAAAGTATCAGGATTTCATCCGGAAACTCGTCTGTTACAATGGGATTTCATTTTTAAACCTTATTTGAACTCCTGACTTTTTGTGTGTTCAAAATGCACCATTCAAAGCCACATCATCATTTTTCGATCCTTTCTGACTTCATTTGTTATTTTTCATGCATTTGCTAATTATTTTGAGCTATAAGACCCTAAAATTGAAAAGCATTTCAAATGAACTCTTAAAAGGTTGAAAGTTGGCATGATATCATCATTTCATCCACATAGCATGTGCAAGAAAGTTGAGAGGGTTACGGCATAAACTGGATGCACTTCGTGTACAAAACGGACAATCTCTTTCAAAGTATCAGGATTTCATCCGGAAACTCGTGTGTTACAAAGGGATTTCATTTTTTAAACCTTACTTGAACTCCTGACTTTTTGTGTGTTCAAAATGCACCATTCAAAGCCACATCATCATTTTTTAATCCTTTCTGACTTCATTTGTTATTTTTCATGCATTTACTAATTATTTTGAGCTATAAGACCCTAAAATTGAAAAGCATTTCAAATGAACCCTGAAAAGGTTGAAAGTTGGCATGATATCATCATTTCATCCACATAGCATGTGCAAGAAAGTGGAGAGGGTTACGGCAAAAACTGGATGCACTTCGTGTACAAAACGGACAATCTCTTTCAAAGTATCAGGATTTCATCCGGAAACTCGTCTGTTACAATGGGATTTCATTTTTTAAACCTTATTTGAACTCCTGACTTTTTGTGTGTTCAAAATGCACCATTCAAAGCCACATCATCATTTTTCGATCCTTTCTGACTTCATTTGTTATTTTTCATGCATTTGCTAATTATTTTGAGCTATAAGACCCTAAAATTGAAAAGCATTTCAAATGAACTCTTAAAAGGTTGAAAGTTGGCATGATATCATCATTTCATCCACATAGCATGTGCAAGAAAGTTGAGAGGGTTACGGCATAAACTGGATGCACTTCGTGTACAAAACGGACAATCTCTTTCAAAGTATCAGGATTTCATCCGGAAACTCGTGTGTTACAAAGGGATTTCATTTTTTAAACCTTACTTGAACTCCTGACTTTTTGTGTGTTCAAAATGCACCATTCAAAGCCACATCATCATTTTTTAATCCTTTCTGACTTCATTTGTTATTTTTCATGCATTTACTAATTATTTTGAGCTATAAGACCCTAAAATTGAAAAGCATTTCAAATGAACTCTGAAAAGGTTGAAAGTTGGCATGATATCATCATTTCATCCACATAGCATGTGCAAGAAAGTGGAAAGGGTTACGGCAAAAACTGGATGCACTTCGTGTACAAAACGGACAATCTCTTTCGAAGTATCAGGATTTCATCCGGAAACTCGTCTGTTACAATGGGATTTCATTTTTTAAACCTTATTTGAACTCCTGACTTTTTGTGTGTTCAAAATGCACCATTCAAAGCCACATCATCATTTTTCAATCCTTTCTGACTTCATTTGTTATTTTTCATGCATTTACTAATTATTTTGAGCTATAAGACGCTAAAATTGAAAAGCATTTCAAATGAACCCTGAAAAGGTTGAAAGTTGGCATGATATCATCATTTCATCCACATAGCATGTGCAAGAAAGTGGAGAGGGTTACGGCAAAAACTGGATGCACTTCGTGTACAAAACGGACAATCTCTTTCAAAGTATCAGGATTTCATCCGGAAACTCGTCTGTTACAATGGGATTTCATTTTTTAAACCTTATTTGAACTCCTGACTTTTTGTGTGTTCAAAATGCACCATTCAAAGCCACATCATCATTTTTCAATCCTTTCTGACTTCATTTGTTATTTTTCATGCATTTACTAATTATTTTGAGCTATAAGACCCTAAAATTGAAAAGCATTTCAAATGAACCCTGAAAAGGTTGAAAGTTGGCATGATATCATCATTTCATCCACATAGCATGTGCAAGAAAGTGGAGAGGGTTACCGCAAAAACTGGATGCACTTCGTGTACAAAACGGACAATCTCTTTCAAAGTATCAGGATTTCATCCGGAAACTCGTCTGTTACAATGGGATTTCATTTTTTAAACCTTATTTGAACTCCTGACTTTTTGTGTGTTCAAAATGCACCATTCAAAGCCACATCATCATTTTTCAATCCTTTCTGACTTCATTTGTTATTTTTCATGCATTTACTAATTATTTTGAGCTATAAGACCCTAAAATTGAAAAGCATTTCAAATGAACCCTGAAAAGGTTGAAAGTTGGCATGATATCATCATTTCATCCACATAGCATGTGCAAGAAGGTGGAGAGGGTTACGGCAAAAACTGGATGCACTTCGTGTACAAAACGGACAATCTCTTTCAAAGTATCAGGATTTCATCCGGAAACTCGTCTGTTACAATGGGATTTCATTTTTTAAACCTTATTTGAACTCCTGACTTTTTGTGTGTTCAAAATGCACCATTCAAAGCCACATCATCATTTTTCAATCCTTTCTGACTTCATTTGTTATTTTTCATGCATTTACTAATTATTTTGAGCTATAAGACCTAAAATTGAAAAGCATTTCAAATGAACCCTGAAAAGGTTGAAAGTTGGCATGATATCATCATTTCATCCACATAGCATGTGCAAGAAAGTGGAGAGGGTTACGGCAAAAACTGGATGCACTTCGTGTACAAAACGGACAATCTCTTTCAAAGTATCAGGATTTCATCCGGAAACTCGTCTGTTACAATGGGATTTCATTTTTTAAACCTTATTTGAACTCCTGACTTTTTGTGTGTTCAAAATGCACCATTCAAAGCCACATCATCATTTTTCGATCCTTTCTGACTTCATTTGTTATTTTTCATGCATTTGCTAATTATTTTGAGCTATAAGACCCTAAAATTGAAAAGCATTTCAAATGAACTCTTAAAAGGTTGAAAGTTGGCATGATATCATCATTTCATCCACATAGCATGTGCAAGAAAGTTGAGAGGGTTACGGCATAAACTGGATGCACTTCGTGTACAAAACGGACAATCTCTTTCAAAGTATCAGGATTTCATCCGGAAACTCGTGTGTTACAAAGGGATTTCATTTTTTAAACCTTACTTGAACTCCTGACTTTTTGTGTGTTCAAAATGCACCATTCAAAGCCACATCATCATTTTTAATCCTTTCTGACTTCATTTGTTATTTTTCATGCATTTACTAATTATTTTGAGCTATAAGACCCTAAAATTGAAAAGCATTTCAAATGAACTCTGAAAAGGTTGAAAGTTGGCATGATATCATCATTTCATCCACATAGCATGTGCAAGAAAGTGGAAAGGGTTACGGCAAAACTGGATGCACTTCGTGTACAAAACGGACAATCTCTTTCGAAGTATCAGGATTTCATCCGGAAACTCGTCTGTTACAATGGGATTTCATTTTTTAAACCTTATTTGAACTCCTGACTTTTTGTGTGTTCAAAATGCACCATTCAAAGCCACATCATCATTTTTCAATCCTTTCTGACTTCATTTGTTATTTTTCATGCATTTACTAATTATTTTGAGCTATAAGACGCTAAAATTGAAAAGCATTTCAAATGAACCCTGAAAAGGTTGAAAGTTGGCATGATATCATCATTTCATCCACATAGCATGTGCAAGAAAGTGGAGAGGGTTACGGCAAAAACTGGATGCACTTCGTGTACAAAACGGACAATCTCTTTCAAAGTATCAGGATTTCATCCGGAAACTCGTCTGTTACAATGGGATTTCATTTTTTAAACCTTATTTGAACTCCTGACTTTTTGTGTGTTCAAAATGCACCATTCAAAGCCACATCATCATTTTTCAATCCTTTCTGACTTCATTTGTTATTTTTCATGCATTTACTAATTATTTTGAGCTATAAGACCCTAAAATTGAAAAGCATTTCAAATGAACCCTGAAAAGGTTGAAAGTTGGCATGATATCATCATTTCATCCACATAGCATGTGCAAGAAAGTGGAGAGGGTTACCGCAAAAACTGGATGCACTTCGTGTACAAAACGGACAATCTCTTTCAAAGTATCAGGATTTCATCCGGAAACTCGTCTGTTACAATGGGATTTCATTTTTTAAACCTTATTTGAACTCCTGACTTTTTGTGTGTTCAAAATGCACCATTCAAAGCCACATCATCATTTTTCAATCCTTTCTGACTTCATTTGTTATTTTTCATGCATTTACTAATTATTTTGAGCTATAAGACCCTAAAATTGAAAAGCATTTCAAATGAACCCTGAAAAGGTTGAAAGTTGGCATGATATCATCATTTCATCCACATAGCATGTGCAAGAAAGTGGAGAGGGTTACGGCAAAAACTGGACGCACTTCGTGTACAAAACGGACAATCTCTTTCAAAGTATCAGGATTTCATCCGGAAACTCGTGTGTTACAATGGGATTTCATTTTTTAAACCTTATTTGAACTCCTGACTTTTTGTGTGTTCAAAATGCACCATTCAAAGCCACATCATCATTTTTCAATCCTTTCTGACTTCATTTGTTATTTTTCATGCATTTACTAATTATTTTGAGCTATAAGACCCTAAAATTGAAAAGCATTTCAAATGAACCCTGAAAAGGTTGAAAGTTGGCATGATATCATCATTTCATCCACATAGCATGTGCAAGAAAGTGGAGAGGGTTACGGCAAAAACTGGATGCACTTCGTGTACAAAACGGACAATCTCTTTCAAAGTATCAGGATTTCATCCGGAAACTCGTCTGTTACAATGGGATTTCATTTTTAAACCTTATTTGAACTCCTGACTTTTTGTGTGTTCAAAATGCACCATTCAAAGCCACATCATCATTTTTCAATCCTTTCTGACTTCATTTGTTATTTTTCATGCATTTACTAATTATTTTGAGCTATAAGACCCTAAAATTGAAAAGCATTTCAAATGAACCCTGAAAAGGTTGAAAGTTGGCATGATATCATCATTTCATCCACATAGCATGTGCAAGAAAGTGGAGAGGGTTACGGCAAAAACTGGATGCACTTCGTGTACAAAACGGACAATCTCTTTCAAAGTATCAGGATTTCATCCGGAAACTCGTCTGTTACAATGGGATTTCATTTTTTAAACCTTATTTGAACTCCTGACTTTTTGTGTGTTCAAAATGCACCATTCAAAGCCACATCATCATTTTTCAATCCTTTCTGACTTCATTTGTTATTTTTCATGCATTTACTAATTATTTTGAGCTATAAGACCCTAAATTGAAAAGCATTTCAAATGAACCCTGAAAATGTTGAAAGTTGGCATGATATCATCATTTCATCCACATAGCAATGTGCAAGAAAGTTGAGAGGGTTACGGCATAAACTGGATGCACTTCCTGTACAAAACGGACAATCTCTTTCAAAGTATCAGGATTTCATCCGAAAACTCGTGTGTTACAAAGGGATTTCATTTTTTAAACCTTATTTGAACTCCTGACTTTTTGTGTGTTCAAAATGCACCATTCAAAGCCACATCATCATTTTTCAATCCTTTCTGACTTCATTTGTTATTTTTCATGCATTTACTAATTATTTTGAGCTATAAGACCCTAAAATTGAAAAGCATTTCAAATGAACCCTGAAAAGGTTGAAAGTTGGCATGATATCATCATTTCATCCACATAGCATGTGCAAGAAAGTGGAGAGGGTTACGGCAAAAACTGGATGCACTTCGTGTACAAAACGGACAATCTCTTTCAAAGTATCAGGATTTCATCCGGAAACTCGTGTGTTACAAAGGGATTTCATTTTTTAAACCTTATTTGAACTCCTGACTTTTTGTGTGTTCAAAATGCACCATTCAAAGCCACATCATCATTTTTCAATCCTTTCTGACTTCATTTGTTATTTTTCATGCATTTACTAATTATTTTGAGCTATAAGACCATAAAATTGAAAAGCATTTCAATGAACCCTGAAAAGGTTGAAAGTTGGCATGATATCATCATTTCATCCACATAGCATGTGCAAGAAAGTGGAGAGGGTTACGGCAAAAACTGGATGCACTTCGTGTACAAAACGGACAATCTCTTTCAAAGTATCAGGATTTCATCCGGAAACTCGTCTGTTACAATGGGATTTCATTTTTTAAACCTTATTTGAACTCCTGACTTTTTGTGTGTTCAAAATGCACCATTCAAAGCCACATCATCATTTTTTCGATCCTTTCTGACTTCATTTGTTATTTTTCATGCATTTGCTAATTATTTTGAGCTATAAGACCCTAAAATTGAAAAGCATTTCAAATGAACTCTTAAAAGGTTGAAAGTTGGCATGATATCATCATTTCATCCACATAGCATGTGCAAGAAAGTGGAGAGGGTTACGGCATAAACTGGATGCACTTCGTGTACAAAACGGACAATCTCTTTCAAAGTATCAGGATTTCATCCGGAAACTCGTCTGTTACAAAGGGATTTCATTTTTTAAACCTTACTTGAACTCCTGACTTTTTGTGTGTTCAAAATGCACCATTCAAAGCCACATCATCATTTTTAATCCTTTCTGACTTCATTTGTTATTTTTCATGCATTTACTAATTATTTTGAGCTATAAGACCCTAAAATTGAAAAGCATTTCAAATGAACTCTGAAAAGGTTGAAAGTTGGCATGATATCATCATTTCATCCCACATAGCATGTGCAAGAAAGTGGAGAGGGTTACGGCAAAAACTGGATGCACTTCGTGTACAAAACGGACAATCTCTTTCGAAGTATCAGGATTTCATCCGGAAACTCGTCTGTTACAATGGGATTTCATTTTTTAAACCTTATTTGAACTCCTGACTTTTTGTGTGTTCAAAATGCACCATTCAAAGCCACATCATCATTTTTCAATCCTTTCTGACTTCATTTGTTATTTTTCATGCATTTACTAATTATTTTGAGCTATAAGACCCTAAATTGAAAAGCATTTCAAATGAACCCTGAAAAGGTTGAAAGTTGGCATGATATCATCATTTCATCCACATAGCATGTGCAAGAAAGTGGAGAGGGTTACCGGCAAAAACTGGATGCACTTCGTGTACAAAACGGACAATCTCTTTCAAAGTATCAGGATTTCATCCGGAAACTCGTCTGTTACAATGGGATTTCATTTTTTAAACCTTATTTGAACTCCTGACTTTTTGTGTGTTCAAAATGCACCATTCAAAGCCACATCATCATTTTTCAATCCTTTCTGACTTCATTTGTTATTTTTCATGCATTTACTAATTATTTTGAGCTATAAGACCCTAAAATTGAAAAGCATTTCAAATGAACCCTGAAAAGGTTGAAAGTTGGCATGATATCATCATTTCATCCACATAGCATGTGCAAGAAAGTGGAGAGGGTTACCGCAAAAACTGGATGCACTTCGTGTACAAAACGGACAATCTCTTTCAAAGTATCAGGATTTCATCCGGAAACTCGTCTGTTACAATGGGATTTCATTTTTTAAACCTTAATTTGAACTCCTGACTTTTTGTGTGTTCAAAATGCACCATTCAAAGCCACATCATCATTTTTCAATCCTTTCTGACTTCATTTGTTATTTTTCATGCATTTACTAATTATTTTGAGCTATAAGACCCTAAAATTGAAAAGCATTTCAAATGAACCCTGAAAAGGTTGAAAGTTGGCATGATATCATCATTTCATCCACATAGCATGTGCAAGAAAGTGGAGAGGGTTACGGCAAAAACTGGATGCACTTCGTGTACAAAACGGACAATCTCTTTCAAAGTATCAGGATTTCATCCGGAAACTCGTCTGTTACAATGGGATTTCATTTTTTAAACCTTATTTGAACTCCTGACTTTTTGTGTGTTCAAAATGCACCATTCAAAGCCACATCATCATTTTTCAATCCTTTCTGACTTCATTTGTTATTTTTCATGCATTTACTAATTATTTTGAGCTATAAGACCCTAAAATTGAAAAGCATTTCAAATGAACCCTGAAAAGGTTGAAAGTTGGCATGATATCATCATTTCATCCACATAGCATGTGCAAGAAAGTGGAGAGGGTTACGGCAAAAACTGGATGCACTTCGTGTACAAAACGGACAATCTCTTTCAAAGTATCAGGATTTCATCCGGAAACTCGTCTGTTACAATGGGATTTCATTTTTTAAACCTTATTTGAACTCCTGACTTTTGTGTGTTCAAAATGCACCATTCAAAGCCACCATCATCATTTTTCAATCCTTTCTGACTTCATTTGTTATTTTTCATGCATTTACTAATTATTTTGAGCTATAAGACCCTAAATTGAAAAGCATTTCAAATGAACCCTGAAAATGTTGAAAGTTGGCATGATATCATCATTTCATCCACATAGCATGTGCAAGAAAGTTGAGAGGGTTACGGCATAAACTGGATGCACTTCTGTACAAAACGGACAATCTCTTTCAAAGTATCAGGATTTCATCCGAAAACTCGTGTGTTACAAAGGGATTTCATTTTTTAAACCTTATTTGAACTCCTGACTTTTTGTGTGTTCAAAATGCACCATTCAAAGCCACATCATCATTTTTTCAATCCTTTCTGACTTCATTTGTTATTTTTCATGCATTTACTAATTATTTTGGAGCTATAAGACCCTAAATTGAAAAGCATTTCAAATGAACCCTGAAAATGTTGAAGTTGGCATGATATCATCATTTCATCCACATAGCATGTGCAAGAAAGTTGAGAGGGTTACGGCATAAACTGGATGCACTTCCTGTACAAAACGGACAATCTCTTTCAAAGTATCAGGATTTCATCCGAAAACTCGTGTGTTACAAAGGGATTTTCATTTTTTTAAACCTTATTTGAACTCCTGACTTTTTGTGTGTTTCAAAATGCACCATTCAAAGCCACATCATCATTTTTCAATCC
>NW_027333387.1:5000-20000 GCF_002575655.3 Aegilops tauschii subsp. strangulata | reverse complement strand
GAAATCAGGCCAAGCGTCTTAATACATATGCAAAAAAATGCATTATTGGCCCACCATTGATTAGAAGATTTAGCTTGTATGAATCGCTATTGGTTTGATACGAATAATGACAATCGTTTCAGTATGTTAAGGATACAGATGTATCCACAATTCATTTAGAGTTACTTAATAGTCTATTTCTTATACCATATCTCTATCCCGTGAAATTCTCGAGCCAAAAGATGGATGCATATGCTGTGTTTCATTTTGCTAAATGATATCAATTAAATGGTGTATCAATTCCATAAATTGCATATAGCAATAAATAAATCAGCAAAATTCTTTCTAATATTTTAGATAGAAGAAATGTTTCTTCTATCTAAAATATTAGAAAGAATGTACCCTTCTATCCAAATCCAATTTGCATCGATAAAATAAATCCAAATTCCAGTAGTAGATGAATAATTGCAAATTTGTGTGTGTACGAGATTAGAATAACTTCAAAATAACTGACATAATTTTGTATTTTTCCTGATCAGAAAAATACATGAAAAAGAAAGGAGGTAGAAAAATTTTTGGATTTATGGTTAAAGAAGAAAAAGAAGAAAACAGGGGTTCTGTTGAATTTCAAGTATTCAGTTTCACCAATAAGATACGGAGACTTGCTTCACATTTGGAATTACACAAAAAAGATTTTTCATCGGAAAGAGGTCTACGAAGACTTTTGGGAAAACGTCGACGTTTGCTGGCTTATTTGGCAAAGAAAAATAGAGTACGTTATAAGAAATTAATCGGTCAGTTGAATATTCGGGAGCAGTAATTTAATCGTTCAAATTTTTTTCTTGTTTTATTATTTTTTTAGTAGTCTTATAGTAGTCTTAGATTTTTCATTTTGATGAGCCTCGCTTTGAGGAATTCATGGAATAATCCATTTTCATGGAATAATGAATTAAGGAAGAAAGGATATGAGTCTACCGCTTACAAGAAAAGATCTCATGATAGTCAATATGGGCCCTCAACACCCATCAATGCATGGTGTTCTTCGACTGATCGTTACTCTCGATGGTGAGGATGTTATTGATTGTGAACCCATATTAGGCTATTTACACAGAGGAATGGAAAAAATCGCGGAAAACCGAACTATTATACAATACTTACCTTATGTAACAAGGATATAGAGAGATTGTAGAAAGGGAGTTGTAAATTCCTTAACTTAAGAAAGAAAAAAGAATAAAAACACAGATACATAACATAAAAAAAAGAATAAATAAGACGAGATTCGACCTCCCCCTACATATTTAATTTCCTCTCCTATACAAAAACTAGCAAGACCCACTCCATTGGTAATTCCATCAATAACACCCTTATCAAAAAACTCCGTGAGTTCGGTTAACCCTCTTATACCGAGGGTAAAGACCCTAGTATAGAAAATATCTATATAACCACGATTATATGACCAACTGTATATATTTTTTTTTACTTGATCTAAAAATTCTTTTTTAGGATTTCCTTTGTAAAAAGAGTTTATTAAATCCAAATTCTGAAAAAAAGAATAAGCGGATCCATAGAAGATATATGCTATGAATAAACCAAAGATAGCTAGACTTACAGAAGAAATTGCATTAGTAATAAATTCATATGAATTTACAAAAGAATTAGAACTTTCCTGGGTAAAGTTTATTGAGGGAGTTAACCACTTTGATAATATGGTTAACTCTGCTATTCCATTACCAATTCCTCCATTATCAAAAGAGATTCCTATGAATCCAATGAACAAAGTGAAAAGTAGTAATATAAGAAGAGGAAATAACATAGTATTTCCCGTTTCATGCGGATAGGCAAAAGTGTTTTTAGCCCCAAAAGACGTAGTAAAGGATCCTATCCTATTTCTTGTATTACCTTGAATTTTTGGTATATTTTGTGAAAAAAAAGAAACTCCACTCTTCGTTGTTGATAAAACGAAATCCCTATTCACTCCTTTGGGTATCCTTTTTCCCCATAAGGATATTGAATACAAGGAACTCTCTTTAGTGCTACTGTAATTTTGAAAATGAACACGCAAATACCCATCAAATGTAAGTAAATATATCCGAAACATATAAAAGGCAGTTAATCCTGCAGTAAAGGAGGCTATTATTCCAAAAAAGGGCGAATACAACCAACTATTACTAAGGATTTCATCTTTGGACCAGAAACAAGCAAGAGGTGGAATACCACAAAGAGAAAGTGTACCCCATAAAAAAGTAGTTCTTGTGATTGGAATGTATTTTCTTAAACCGCCCATAAGAACCATATTTTGACTTTTATCTGGTGAATATCCAACAAGAGGTTCCATTGAATGAATAACGGATCCGGATCCCAAGAACAATAAAGCTTTTGAATAAGCATGAGTGATCAAATGGAATAAAGCAGCTTGATAAGAACCTATACCTAGAGCTAACATCATATAACCCAATTGAGACATTGTAGAATAGGCTAAGCTTCTTTTAATATCTCTCTGAGCAAGAGCTAAAGTAGCTCCTAAGAATAGTGTTATTGTACCTACTAAAGAAATAAAACTCATTATCAAAGGTAAAGATATGAAAAGAGGAAGAAGTCGAGCTAGAAGAAAAATTCCCGCAGCAACCATAGTTGCTGCGTGTATAAGAGCCGAAATAGGAGTGGGCCCTTCCATAGCATCGGGTAACCATACGTGAAGAGGGAATTGTGCGGATTTCGCAACTGCACCAAGGAATAATAAAAAAGCACACAAAGTAGTAAGTAAAGAGTTAATTCCATTATTAGGAATCCAGTTATTAGCTATTTTGAACAAATCCCTAAACTCTAAACTACCTGTTATCCAAAAAAAAACCTAAAATTCCTAATAATAGACCAAAATCCCCTACACGATTAGTTACAAAAGCTTTTTGACAAGCACTCGCTGCGATTGGTCGTGTAAACCAAAAGCCTATCAATAAATAAGAACACATTCCCACGAGAGTTCCCAAAAAAAATAAATTTGTATCAAATTGGAGCTAGTAACCAATCCCAACATGGAAGTATTGAAAAAACTTATATAAACAAAAAATCTCAAATATCCTTCATCGTGAGACATATAACCATCACTATAAATAAGAACCAGGATTCCTACAGTAGTAATTAGCATTAACATAATAGAAGTAAGTGGGTCAATCAAGTATCCAAATTCTAAAGAAAAATCATTATTGACGGTCCAAGACCATAGATATTGATAGATCGAACTTCCATTTATTTGTTGAATAGACAGTTGAACTGAGAATACCATAGCTATACTTAAGAGTAAAACACTAGGAAAAGCCCATATGCGACGAAGATTTTTTGTTGCTGTAGGAATAAGAATAAGGCCAAATCCCATTGACATAATAACTGGAAGTGGGAGAAGAGGGATTACCCATGCATATTGATATGTATGTTCCATAAGAAAAGAAATTGCAATTTTTACTTCAATTTTTACTTCAATTTTTCTATAAAATTGTTTCCGATTCACCAAACCAATTCTTATCTCTTTCTGAAAGAATAAATAAAAAGAATAAGAAAAAATACTGAAATTCTTAATTTTTCCAAAATTTATCTCATTGAAATAATTAAAAATTAAGAATGGGTTTAGTTGGTTAAATTAAAAAAGTTAATAAAATAACTTCGTTACCTAGTTATTTTATTAACTAAATAAAGATATTTATAAAAATAAAAAAAAAAAGTGGAATCATTTTACTTTCTATTCATAATTCATTTTTATATTTCTTTAAAACAAAGATGAAACAGCTCTCTTGTTCCATAATTAACTGATTGAGTGAATTCCAATGAAAACCTATGTTTATAAGAAATTATCGAATAGTCCTTACTTCATATAGAACTAAAATCCTAATGACTATAAATTACCTAAGTTTTAGAATGTCTTGTTTAAGAGACTCAGTATTTTTTGTTTTGATTGGAATTCCTTTCCTTTATGGAATACCATTCTGAACTTAATTAACTATTTTCATTTTCCCTTCTTTTTATCCCCCCGTCTTATCTTATATGGGGGATAGGCTTCCATACCATATATCTATATATGGAGTATACTTGATATATAAATAGATATAAATAGATTTAAATGAGAAACCTTTCTATATATTCTATATTATTAAAAAACAAGTATAAAATATATAAAGAAAAAATGTTAAAAAATTCTTGTTGTCTTATCCGCATTAGACAAAATGAAGTAAAAAATAATTCAAAATTTAAGTATCTTTCAGTATCTAAGTATAAATACTAATAAAAAGAAGAAAGAAGGATTGATTTGCAGCAATAGATGTCTTTCACATACAACTAGAAAAAAGTAATTTCCTTTTTGAATGGCAGTTCCAAAAAAACGTACTTCAATGTCAAAAAAGCGTATTCGTAAAAATATTTGGAAGAAAAAGACTTATTTTTCCATAGTACAATCTTATTCTTTAGTAAAATCAAGATCATTTTCGAGCGGTAATGAGCATCCAAAACCAAAGGGTTTTTCTGGGCAACAAACAAATAATAAGATTTTGGAATAATATGAATTGACTTATCAAAAAAGAATTCCAATTATTTAATAATTTTGATTCTTCTTTGAATGTACTTTTATGTGTCGAATTACTCGGTACAATATTCTTAGAACAAAAAACCCCTCTTATCTTATATATACAAGAAAAAAAAGTTTTGTTTGGTATACTGTGTGCTAAGTATTCTTTTCCTATCAATGAACTTTTCATAATTTTCATAATAGAATCCTCATATTCTATTATGAAAATTATGAAAAGTGGAGTATTCTTACAATAGGACTTACAACTTCCACCTATCTTCTCCAAAATCATAAGGTTAGTAAATCTTATTAATAAGAGCATAAAGACTTTCATTCTAGAAATTTTTAAAAAATCCAAAAAGCCTTTTCCATTTATCCATTTTAATTTCATCATTAAATAGAAACCCTTTTGGATTTTTTTCATTGTATTGAAAGAATTTTCAAAATGTAAACGAGAAATTAATTAGAAAAAATTAGTTCTACAATTGCAAGTTAGAAAAAAGAAATTCCAACTCTTTCAAGCAGTGTTTGTGTTTCTATTGGGCAAAGCAAGAGTTTATTGTAAAAAAAAAATGGAAACGATACTACCAAACGAAGTCTATTTTAATGAAAACTCTAATGTTCCTAAATTTTATGGACTTTCCCAATATCGACGATTCCCAAGATAATAGCTATTATTCTTTTAAGTTACCTATTATTTGAAGTTAGCCGCCATGGTGAAATTGGTAGACACGCTGCTCTTAGGAAGCAGTGCTCAAGCATCTCGGTTCGAATCCGAGTGGCGGCATTCTTGAAAAAGAATACAATAGATTAGAAATCAATTCGAAATTTACAATTTTGTAATGGGACCTTCCCCTTATGCTATTTGCAACTTTAGAACATATACTAACTCATATCTCTTTCTCAACGATTTCAATTGTGATTACGATTCATTTTATAACCTTATTAGTTCGTGAACTTGGAGGATTACGTGATTCGTCAGAAAAAGGAATGATAGTTACTTTTTTCTCTATAACAGGATTCTTAGTTTCTCGTTGGGCTTCCTCGGGACATTTTCCATTAAGTAATTTATATGAGTCATTGATCTTCCTTTCATGGGCCCTGTATATTCTTCATACCATTCCTAAAATACAGAACTCTAAAAATGATTTAAGCACAATAACTACGCCAAGTACTATTTTAACGCAAGGCTTTGCCACATCGGGTCTTTTAACTGAAATGCATCAATCCACGATACTAGTACCTGCTCTACAATCTCAGTGGTTAATGATGCATGTCAGTATGATGTTATTAAGCTATGCAACTCTTTTGTGCGGATCCTTATTATCTGCCGCTATTCTAATCATTAGATTTCGAAATAATTTCCATTTCTTTTCTAAAAAGAAAAAAAATGTTTTAAATAAAACATTTTTCTTTAGTGATATTAAATATTTTTATGCAAAAAGAAGTGCTTTAAAAAGAACCTCTGTCCCTTCATTTCCAAATTATTACAAATATCAATTAACGGAGCGTTTGGATTCTTGGAGTTATCGTGTCATTAGCCTAGGATTTACCCTTTTAACCGTAGGTATTCTTTGTGGAGCAGTATGGGCTAATGAGGCCTGGGGATCCTATTGGAATTGGGATCCTAAGGAAACTTGGGCATTTATTACTTGGACCATATTCGCAATTTATTTACATAGTAGAACAAATACAAATTGGAAGGGTACGAATTCTGCACTTATAGCTTCGATAGGATTTCTTATAATTTGGATTTGTTATTTTGGTATAAATCTATTAGGAATAGGCTTACATAGTTATGGTTCGTTTACATTAACACCTAAATGATTACATAAAATAAAACCTTCATGAAATGAAGGTTTTTACTTTTATGTTTTATTTGAGAACCCCTTGAACGCCTTCTCAAAGGGTTCTCAAAAATTCGAGATAGATCTAATTATACTTTTTTACTTATTTCTGCATTAATAGAGCAGACGAGTAAAAAAAAGCAAACCTATTTAGGATAATAATTGGATAAGAGAGCCTCTACCCTGTCAACGGATAGGGAGAGAACAAAATCTGGATAAATACCAATTCCTATTACTGGTAAAAAGATACAGATTAAAATAAAGAGTTCTCGTGGTCCAGAATCCACAAAATTTGCGTTTGGAACATTAAATAGCTTGTATCCATAGAACATCTGGCGTAACATAGATAATAAATAAATAGGAGTTAATATCATTCCAATTGCCATTACAAAAGTAATTAGTGTTTTTGGCATTAACAGAAATTTTGGACTAGTAATTAGTCCAAAAAATACTACTAATTCTGCGACAAAACCACTCATTCCTGGTAAGGCAAGAGAAGCCATTGAAAAGCTACTAAACATGGTAAAAATTTTAGGCATTGGGATGGATATTCCCCCCAGTTCTTCGAGATAAACAAGACGCATTCTATCAGAAGCGGTTCCTGCCAAGAAAAAAAGTGTAGCACCAATAAATCCATGGGATAATATTTGTAAAATAGCTCCATTGAGTCCAATGTTGGTTATGGAACCAATTCCTATAATTATGAAACCCATGTGAGATACAGAGGAATAAGCTATTCTTTTTTTGAAATTTCGTTGACCAAGAGAAGTTGAAGCTGCATAGATTATTTGGATCGCTCCTATTATTACTAACCAGGGCGAAAATAGATAATGAGCATGAGGTAACAATTCCATGTTGATCCGAATCAATCCATATGCTCCCATCTTTAATAATATTCCCGCTAAAAGCATACATGTACTATAATGTGCTTCCCCATGGGTATCTGGTAACCACGTATGTAGGGGTATAATCGGCAATTTGACAGCATAAGCAATAAGGAAGCCAAAATATAAAAGTATTTCCAAGGTTGCAGGGTATGATTGATTAATTAATCTTTCCAAATCTAATCCTGGTTCGTTGGAACCATATAAGCCCATACCCAGAACTCCGATTAAGAAAAAAATGGAACCGCCTGCAGTATACAAAATAAACTTTGTAGCTGAATATAGACGCCTCTTCCCCCCCCACATGGATAAAAGTAAGTAAACAGGAATTAATTCTAACTCCCACATGATAAAAAAAAGTAAAAGGTCTCGCGAAGAAAATAATCCTATTTGACCACTATACATTGCGAGCATCAGGAAATAGAATAATCGCGAATTCCGTGTAATTGGCCAAGCTGCTAAAGTAGCTAAAGTAGTGATAAATCCTGTCAATAAAATAGATCCTAATGAAAGTCCATCGATTCCCAATCTCCAGTGGAAATCGAAGACATCTATCCATTTATAATCCTCCTTTAATTGGATTAAGGGATCCTCCAGTTGGAAATGATAACAGAACGCATAAGTCATTAGAAGGAATTCTAATAAACAAATAGATATAGTATACCACCTAACGACTTTGTTTCCCTTATGAGGTAAAAAGAAAATTAATGAACCTGCAAATATCGGCAAAACAACAAGTATTGTTAACCAAGGAAAATAACTCATGATAAAGTGATAAAGACAAGATACGTTTTGACCAGAAAAGCCCGTGCTCGATTATTTCGAGCACAGGCTTCTTCGGTAAAGAGGAATCAGACGATTCGAGTGAAGTTTTTTGTAACGTATCAATAAGATAGAGCCATGCTACGTGTTGTTTCAGGCCCTAAATAAACGCGGACACTTAAAAAATCTGTCGGGCAGGCAGATTCACATCTCTTACAACCCACACAATCTTCGGTTCTCGGCGCGGAAGCAATTTGCTTGGCTTTACATCCATCCCAGGGTATCATTTCTAATACATCTGTTGGACAAGCTCGTACACATTGAGTGCATCCTATACATGTATCGTAAATTTTTACGGAATGTGACATTGGATCTATAAATTTTTCTTTTCAACATAAAATTTTTCGATCTGGTAAAAATGAAATTAGTACTATAATGAGTCATATGTATTGTAGACACCAGACGAAGCAATGGTTTATCCAAACTTCAAAAATAAAAATCTATTTTTTAATCTGTTTGTGAGAAAGCGTGAAGAGAGCCAAGAGACTTTAATTTTGGATTTCAACAATAAGAAATAAGAAAGAATTTTACGAATTGTACAGACGAATTCGAATTAGCCAATAAATTGGCTATCGTCTTTTCAATATAAATTATTGCAATATTCAAATTGCAATATCAATGAATTACAAATACAAAAATTCATAGTGAAAAAGAATACTATGCAATAATCTACTAAAAAAAGCAATAATCTACTAAAAAAAATGGATATTCTCAAATAATACTAAGAAAATAGTATTGATTTCTATTTATTTTAATATGTGCGCCTTTGTTTAGAGGATTCTATGTCTAATTATTCAAAATTCTAATTATTCAATAAATTAGATTGATTGATACGAGTGGTATTTCCTATTACGATGGATGGAAGAAAGAATGGATAGTCCAATAGCGGCTTCAGCAGCCGCAAGGGCTATAACAAAAATTGCGAAAATATCTCCTTTTAATTGGCGACTATCAAATAGATCAGAAAATGTTACGAGATTTAGATTAATTGAATTCAGTATAAGTTCAAGACATATTAGAGCTCTAACCATGTTTCGGCTTGTGATCAATCCATAGATACCAATCGAAAATAAATAGACACTCAAAAAAGTACATGCTCAAACATCCATTAACTAACTCCTTATCAATCTCGATTCATTTCAATATGAGGGCAAGAATTGAACCGATTCAATTAATTACAATAGAACAATTACACAACAAAAGAGAAAATAAAGGAGGTATTTGTTGGCAGTAGATGGATTTTACTAAATCAAATTGTGATTCTTTAGTTATTTATTTTAGATTTGCAATTCTTATAATTTGTACTTTTTCTAAGTTTTCTTATTGCCGAGCCATAGTAATTGCACCTATTAAAGAAACTAGAAGAATTATGGAAATGAGTTCAAACGGAAAGATAAAAATCGTTGCTAAATGAATTCCAATTTGTTGAACATTATTTATGAGACCCTGTTCTACTATTTGGTTT
Organism: Aegilops tauschii subsp. strangulata; assembly: GCF_002575655.3. Taxonomy (NCBI): domain Eukaryota; kingdom Viridiplantae; phylum Streptophyta; class Magnoliopsida; order Poales; family Poaceae; genus Aegilops; species Aegilops tauschii. The sequence continues at coordinate 10,451 of NW_027333387.1, read as the reverse complement.
GATCTTGTAGTCCAAAGAATTCCATACCACGACGTATCTGGGATAGTAGTCATTAGCGAAAAAACAATAGTTATACAAACGAGTGAAGTGAACCCATCTCCAATAGTCCAATAATTCTTATCTTTAGACCATTCTGAGCCATTTACGAACATTACAGCGAATATGATCAAGACATTTATGGCTCCCACATAAATAAGAAGTTGTGCGACAGCTACAAAGTAGGAATTTATAAAAAATAGAATAAGGATATACAAACAAGACTAATCCCAGCGAAAAGGCAGAATAAATGGGGTTGGTAAGTAATACTACTCCTAGACCCCCTAGTAGAAGAACAAATCCCCCAAATAGCATAAGAATCTCATGTATTGGTCCAGGTAAATCCATTATGGATAAAAAGAAATTAATAGTATAAAATTTTTCATGAACTGACTAAAACTAAAGGATTCAAGGAAGGAAAAAAGGATTTGGGTATTTTTTGTGTATAAACTGTATAGTTATAAATTATATTATATCACGAAAATCTAGTCTGATTTAAAATAAGAAATAATTTCCAATAAGCAGTAGTTTTTCTTTATAGTTTAATTTTAAAGTTTAATAAAGAATTATTAGATTTTTATAACAAAAAGACAAAATCAAAGTTTAGTAATCAGTAATCGTTCTTGAATTCGAAGATTTTTCTTTGTTTATTTTACTTTCAGACGAATTCCTAATTGTTTGAATTGTGTAATCTCCCATTATGGAGATTGGTAACCGACTTAAAGCAATTTGATTGTAATTCAATTCATGACGATCATAGGTAGAAAGTTCATATTCTTCAGTCATTGATAAACAGCTTGTTGGACAGTAACTCAACACAATTGCCACAAAATATACAAACTCCGAAATCAATACTATAATTAAGCAATTGTTTTCTTTTAATATCCTTTTCAAATCTCCAATCCACAACGGGTAAATCTATCGGACATACGCGAACACATACTTCACAAGCAATACATTTATCAAATTCAAAGTGGATTCGCCCTCGGAAACGCTCTGGTGTAATTGATTTTTCATAAGGGTAGTGAATCGTTATAGGTAAACGATTTGTGTGGGATAAGGTAGTTATGAAACTTTGACCTATGTACCTTGTAGCACGTATTGTTTGTTGACCATAACTCATGAACCCAGTTACCATAGGGACATATTCATTCTAAATATCTATGAAAAAGATATGTTTCTTTCTCCTTGTTGAGAGAGTTTTGTGTTGAAAATATTCTTACTATTATTGTATTATCTTATTTATAGTGAAACAAGTTGAGAAGAGTGTTAATAGAGATTGCCCAGGGAAAAGGTAAAGAAATTTCCATCCAAGATTTAATAACTGATCCATTCTCATCCTCGGTAAAGGTCCATCTTATTGTGATAGAAATGAAGAGAAATAAATAAGCTTTAGTTAATGTAATAAATATACCCATTGTCATTTCCAAAATTCCAACTGCTTTATTCATTTGGAAAAAATCAAAAAAGGATATATAGGGAATAGAGAAATTCCACCCGCCCAAGTAGAGAACTGTTACAAATAAAGAAGAAACTAATAAATTTAGGTAAGAAACAAGATAAAATAAAACCATATTGATACCGGAATATTCAGTTTGGTAACCTGCTACTAATTCTTCCTCCGCTTCTGGTAAATCAAAGGGTAATCTTTCACATTCTGCCAAAGAAGAAATTAAAAAAACCAGAAACCTATAGGCTTGACGCCAAATATTCCATCCAAAAAAACCGTATTTTGACTGTGCTTCAACTATATCAACTGTACTTGAACTGTTAGATAATCATAGTCGATGATAACATCACAGTTCCCACCGCTATTTCAAACCGTACATGAACCTTAGCATTCATACGGCTTCTCTATGATCAGAAAAAAGAAAGGACTGTTTTGTTTCCTAGCCCCTGGGGCGTAGATAGAATTAGATAAAATAAAATAAATAGATTTGAAAGTCCTAAATTAGACCAAAGGAATTCCGTCTGCTAGAATAAGAAAAAGCGCTTCCGAATTGATCTCATCCTTTATAATATAATGAAAATTTTTCTTTGTTCAGTAATAACTTAATCTTGGAATAAAACACTTGTTACTTGTTATAGGAATTCAATTATAAATGGAAAGAGTTGGTATTAGTTCATGAGCAATTCTGCATGAATATGGATAGAGGAAGGAAATAATGAAAATTTTTTCTAGTGCACTCCATATCTTTTTTACTATTCTTCTTTCCCCAGGGAGGGGGTATTCAAAAAGAAAAAATGGATAAAGGGTTAATTCGTTCTTGATAGCCATTTCCTTAACAAGTGAATGGGAACATACTCTGGATCGGAATCCGAAGAAAGTACTACTTGATAATTTCTACCAAATTGCAAGTCTTATTATGATTCCTTTTATGGGCAAAAATCTCTAATGTTTTAGATTTTCCATTACTAATCCTTTATGTACTTTAGTGTTCCTAACCCTTCACTAACTTTTGGTGGATTCTTCTTATGGATTATTAAGTTATAGTAATAACTAGGAGTATTCTAGTAATGGAATTCCATATCGTGAATCCTTTATTCTTGGCCGCTTCAAGATATGATGAATTAAAAAATATCAACCTTGGGATAAAGAGTTTACACTGCTTATGTTTACTTCCACTTTTTTCTTGTACGTAGGAAATGAGATTTTTTCTTTTTACTACAAATTTTTAAGCTGTTTTGTTTCACTCATATAGCTATCTAGTTTAACTTACCAACCCAAATACTAAATAAGAAAAGGAATATAAATAGTTAATGGATTTTATAGGAAAAAGATCTATTTTAACGAATCACACGTAGAGATATTGCTAGCACACAAAAAGTTAATGGTATTTCATAACTAATGGATTGAGCAGCAGCTCGTAGACCGCCTGAAAAAGAATATTTATTATTTGAGCTATATCCTGCCATAAGAAGACCAATAGGAGCTATACTTGAAATGGCAATCCATAAAAAAACACCAATACTAAGATCGGCTAAAACAAAATGATATCCCAAAGGGATAACTAAAAAACTTAATAAAACTGATATGACTGCTATAGAGGGTCCAATGCTAAATAAAGAAATATCTCCTCGGGATGGCAGAATATCTTCTTTTAAAAGTAGCTTAGTCCCATCTGCTATAGCTTGAAGCAGGCCCAGGGGGCCAGCATATTCAGGACCAATACGTTGTTGTATCGACGCAGATATTTCTCTTTCTAACCACACAATTACGAGTACCTCTATTGTTATTCCCAAAAGGAGGGTCAAAATGGGTAGAATCGATATCAGTCCATAGACTTCTTTTAATAATTCCAATTTCGAAAAAGAATTGATAGTTTCTACCTCTACCCTATCTATTATCATTTCAACGATCAACTTCCCCATAATGATATCTATACTACCTAATATCGTCATGATATCAGCCAATTTCATTTTTTTAACTAGCTGAGGAAGAATTTGCAAATTAATAAACCCGGGTGGACGGATTTTCCATCTCCAGGGGAAAAGGCTATCATCTCCTACTAGATAAATCCCTAATTCACCTTTTGGGGCTTCTACTCTTACATAAAGCTCTTGTCTTGACAATTCAAAATTGGGCGAAGGTTTTTTACCAAGAAATTTATACTCAAAATCATTCCATTCAGAATTCTTTTCTTTCTTAAAGCGTCGGACTTCTAAATTCTCATAAGGTCCTCCAGGAATTTTTTCTACAGCTTGTTGAATTATTTTGATGGATTCCCTCATTTCACCAATTCGTACTAAATAGCGAGCTAACGAATCCCCTTCTTTTTGCCATTGGACTTTCCAATCAAATTGGTTGTAAGACTCATAAGGATCTACTTTACGAAGATCCCATTGTATTCCAGAAGCTCGTAACATCGGTCCCGATAAGCCCCAATTTACTGCTTCTTCTCCGCTAATAAAACCTACTCCTTCAACTCGCTCTAAAAAAATTGGATTCTGTGTAATAAGTTGTTGATATTCAACAACTCCGCGTAAAAAATAATCACAGAAATCTAAACATTTATCGATCCATCCATAAGGTAGATCGGCGGCTACTCCTCCGATGCGAAAGTAATTGTGCATCATTCGCAATACCTGTAGCAGCTTCAAATAGATCATATATTAATTCTCTCTCTCTAAAAATATAGAAAAAAGGAGTCTGTGCGCCGAGATCCGCCATAAAAGGTCCAAGCCATAGCAAGTGAGAAGCTATCCGGCTTAATTCTAACATAATTACCCTAATATAGCTGGCTCTTTGTGGTATTTGAATATTCTCCAAGAATTCTGGTGCATTTACTGTTATTGCTTCTGTAAACATAGTAGCTAAATAATCCCACCTTGTTACATAAGGTAAGTATTGTATAATAGTTCGGTTTTCCGCGATTTTTTCCATTCCTCTGTGTAAATAGCCTAATATGGGTTCACAATCAATAACATCCTCACCATCGAGAGTAACGATCAGTCGAAGAACACCATGCATTGATGGGTGTTGAGGGCCCATATTGACTATCATGAGATCTTTTCTTGTAAGCGGTAGACTCATATCCTTTCTTCCTTAATTCATTATTCCATGAAAATGGATTATTCCATGAATTCCTCAAAGCGAGGCTCATCAAAATGAAAAATCTAAGACTACTATAAGACTACTAAAAAAATAATAAAACAAGAAAAAAATTTGAACGATTAAATTACTGCTCCCGAATATTCAACTGACCGATTAATTTCTTATAACGTACTCTATTTTTCTTTGCCAAATAAGCCAGCAAACGTCGACGTTTTCCCAAAAGTCTTCGTAGACCTCTTTCCGATGAAAAATCTTTTTTGTGTAATTCCAAATGTGAAGCAAGTCTCCGTATCTTATTGGTGAAACTGAATACTTGAAATTCAACAGAACCCCTGTTTTCTTCTTTTTCTTCTTTAACCATAAATCCAAAAATTTTTCTACCTCCTTTCTTTTTCATGTATTTTTCTGATCAGGAAAAATACAAAATTATGTCAGTTATTTTGAAGTTATTCTAATCTCGTACACACACAAATTTGCAATTATTCATCTACTACTGGAATTTGGATTTATTTTATCGATGCAAATTGGATTTGGATAGAAGGGTACATTCTTTCTAATATTTTAGATAGAAGAAACATTTCTTCTATCTAAAATATTAGAAAGAATTTTGCTGATTTATTTATTGCTATATGCAATTTATGGAATTGATACACCATTTAATTGATATCATTTAGCAAAATGAAACACAGCATATGCATCCATCTTTTGGCTCGAGAATTTCACGGGATAGAGATATGGTATAAGAAATAGACTATTAAGTAACTCTAAATGAATTGTGGATACATCTGTATCCTTAACATACTGAAACGATTGTCATTATTCGTATCAAACCAATAGCGATTCATACAAGCTAAATCTTC
>NW_027333386.1:0-33738 GCF_002575655.3 Aegilops tauschii subsp. strangulata | reverse complement strand
CGTCTGTTACAAAGGGACTTCATTTTCTAAAACTTATTTGAACTCCTTACTTTTTGTGTGTTCAAAATGCACCATTCACAGCCACATCGTCATTTTTCAATCCTTTCTGACTTCATTTGTTATTTTTCATGCATTTACTAATTATTTTGAGCTATAAGACCCTAAAATTGAAAAACATTTCAAATGAACTCTGAAAAGGTTGAAAGTTGGCATGGTATCATCATTTCATCCACATAGCATGTGCAACAAAGTTGAGAGGGTTACGGCAAAAACTGGATGCACTTCGTCTACAAAACGAACAATCGTTTCAAATTATCAGGATTTCATACGGAAACTCGTCTGTTGCAAAGGGATTTAATTTTTAAAAACTTATTTGAAATCCTGACTTTTTGTGTGTTCAAAATGGACCATTCAAAGCCACATCATCATTTTTCAATCCTTTCTGACTTCATTTGTTATTTTTCATGCATTTACTAATTATTTTGAGCTATAAGACCCTAAGATTGAAAAGCATTTCAAATGAACTCTTAAAAGGTTGAAAGTTGGCATGGTATCATCATTTCAGCCACATAGCATGTGCAAGAAAGTTGAGAGGGTTACGGCAAAAACTGGATGCACTTCGTGTACAAAACGGACAATCTTTTTCAAAGTATCAGGATTTCATAAGGAAACTCGTCTGTTACAAAGGGACTTCATTTTTAAAAACTTATTCGAACTCCTGACTTTTTGTGTGTTCAAAATGCACCATTCAAAGCCACATCATCATTTTTCAATCCGTTCTGACTTCATTTGTTATTTTTCATGCATTTACTAATTATTTTGAGCTATAAGACCCTAAAATTGAAAAGCATTTCAAATGAACTCTGAAAAGGTTGAAAGTTGGCATGGTATCATCATTTCATCCACATAGCATGTGAAAGAAAGTTGAGAGGGTTACGGCAAAAACTGGATGCACTTCGTGTACAAAACGGACAATCTCTTTCAAAGTATCAGGATTTTATACGGAAACTCGTCTGTTACAAAGGGATTTCATTTTTTAAAACTTTTTTGAACTCCTGACTTTTTGTGTGTTCAGAATGCACCATTTAAAGCCAAATCATCATATTCCAATCCTTTCTGACTTCATTTGTTATTTTTCATGCATTTACTAATTATTTTGAGCTATAAGACCCTAAGATTGAAAAGCATTTCAAATGAACTCTTAAATGGTTGAAAGTTGGCATGGTATCATCATTTCATCCACATAGCATGTGCAAGAAAGTTGAGAGGGTTACGGCAAAAACTGGATGCACTTCGTGTACAAAACGGACAATCTCTTTCAAAGTATCAGGATTTCATACGGAAACTCATCTGTTACAAAGGGATTTCATTTTATAAAACTTATTTGAACTCCTGACTTTTTGTGTGTTCAAAATGCACCATTCAAAGCCACATCATCATTTTTCAATCCTTTCTGACTTCATTTTTTATTTTTCATGCATTTACTAATTATTTTGAGCTATAAGACCCTAAAATTGAAAAGCATTTCAAATGAACTCTGAAAAGGTTGAAAGTTGGCATGGTATCATCATTTCATCCACATAGCGTGTGCAAGAAAGTTGAGATGGTTACGGCATAAACTGGATACACTTCATGTACAAAACGGACAATCTCTTTCAAAGTATGAGGATTTCATACGGAAACTCGTGTGGTACAAAGGGATTTCATTTTTTAAAACTTATTTGTACTCCTGACTTTTTGTGTGTTCAAAATGCACCATTCAAAGCCAAATCATCATATTCCAATCCTTTCTCACTTCATTTGTTATTTTTCATGCATTTACTAATTATTTTGAGCTATAAGACCCTAAGATTGAAAAGCATTTCAAATGAACTCTTAAAAGGTTGAAAGTTGGCATGGTATCATCATTTCAGCCACATAGCATGTGCAAGAAAGTTGAGAGGGTTACGGCAAAAACTGGATGCACTTCGTGTACAAAACGGACAATCTTTTTCAAAGTATCAGGATTTCATAAGGAAACTCGTCTGTTACAAAGGGACTTCATTTTTAAAAACTTATTCGAACTCCTGACTTTTTGTGTGTTCAAAATGCACCATTCAAAGCCACATCATCATTTTTCAATCCGTTCTGACTTCATTTGTTATTTTTCATGCATTTACTAATTATTTTGAGCTATAAGACCCTAAAATTGAAAAGCATTTCAAATGAACTCTGAAAAGGTTGAAAGTTGGCATGGTATCATCATTTCATCCACATAGCATGTGAAAGAAAGTTGAGAGGGTTACGGCAAAAACTGGATGCACTTCGTGTACAAAACGGACAATCTCTTTCAAAGTATCAGGATTTCATACGGAAACTCATCTGTTACAAAGGGATTTCATTTTATAAAACTTATTTGAACTCCTGACGTTTTGTGTGTTCAAAATGCACCATTCAAAGCCACATCATCATTTTTCAATCCTTTCTGACTTCATTTGTTATTTTTCATGATTATTTTGAGCTATAAGACCCTAAAATTGAAAAGCATTTCAAATGAACTCTGAAAAGGTTGAAAGTTGGCATGGTATCATCATTTCATCCGCATAGCGTGTGCAAGAAAGTTGAGAGGGTTACGGCATAAACTGGATACACTTCGTGTACAAAACGGACAATCTCTTTCAAAGTATGAGGATTTCATACGGAAACTCGTGTGGTACAAAGGGATTTCATTTTTTAAAACTTATTTGAACTCCTGACTTTTTGTGTGTTCAAAATGCACCATTCAAAGCCACATCATCATTTTTCAATCCTTTCTCACTTCATTTGTTATTTTTCATGCATTTACTAATTATTTTGAGCTATAAGACCCTAAAATTGAAAAGAATTTCAAATGAACTCTGAAAAGGTTGAAAGTTGGCATGGTATCATCATTCCATCCACATAGCATGTGCAAGAAAGTTGAGAGGGTTACGGCAAAAACTGGATGCACTTCGTGTACAAAACGGATAATCTCTTTCAAAGTATCAGGATTTCATACGGAAACTCGTCTCTTACTAAGGGATTTCATTTTTTTAAACTTATTTGAACTCCTGACGTTTTGTGTGTTCGAAATGCACCATTCAAAGCCACATCATCATTTTTCAATCCTTTCTGACTTCATTCGTTATTTTTCATGCATTTACTAATTATTTTGAGCTATAAGACCCTAAAATTTAAAAGCATTTCAAATGAACTCTGAAAAGGTTGAAAGTTGGCATGGTATCATCATTTCATCCACATAGCATGTGAAAGAAAGTTGAGAGGGTTACGGCAAAAACTGGATGCACTTCGTGTACAAAACGGACAATCTCTTTCAAAGTATCAGGATTTCATACGGAAACTCATCTGTTACAAAGGGATTTCATTTTATAAAACTTATTTGAACTCCTGACGTTTTGTGTGTTCAAAATGCACCATTCAAAGCCACATCATCATTTTTCAATCCTTTCTGACTTCATTTGTTATTTTTCATGCATTTACTAATTATTTTGAGCTATAAGACCCTAAGATTGAAAAGCATTTCAAATGAATTCTTAAAAGGTTGAAAGTTGGCATGGTATCATGATTTCATCCACATAGCATGTGCAAGAAAGTTGAGAGGGTTACGGCAAAAACTGGATGCACTTCGTGTACAAAACGGACAATCTCTTTCAAAGTATCGGGATTTCATAAGGAAACTCGTCTGTTACAAAGGGACTTCATTTTCTAAAACTTATTTGAACTCCTGACTTTTTGTGTGTTCAAAATGCACCATTTAAAGCCACATCGTCATATTCCAATCCTTTCCGACTTCATTTGTTATTTTTCATGCATTTACTAATTATTTTGAGCTATAAGACCCTAAGATTGAAAAGCATTTCAAATGAACTCTGAAAAGGTTGAAAGTTGGCATGGTATCATCATTTCATCCACATAGCATGTGCAAGAAAGTTGAGAGGGTTACGACAAAAACTGGATGCACTTCGTGTACAAAACGGACAATCTCTTTCAAAGTATCAGGATTTCATACGGAAACTCGTCTGTTGCAAAGGGATTTAATTTTTAAAAACTTATTTGAACTCCTGACTTTTTGTCTGTTCAAAATGCACCATTCAAAGCCACATCATCATTTTTCAATCCTTTCTGACTTCATTTGTTATTTTTCATGCATTTACTAATTATTTTGAGCTATAAGACCCTAAAATTGAAAAGCATTTCAAATGAACTCTCAAAAGGTTGAAAGTTGGCATGGTATCATCATTTCATCCACATAGCATGTGCAAGAAAGTTGAGAGGGTTACGGCAAAAACTTGATGCACTTCGTGTACAAAACGGACAATCTCTTTCAAAGTATCAGGATTTCATACGGAAACTCGTCTATTACAAAGGGACTTCATTTTTTAAAACTAATTTGAACTCCTGACTTTTTGTGTGTTCAAAATGCACCATTCAAAGCCACATCATCATTTTTCAATCCTTTCTGACTTCATTTGTTGTTTTTCATGCATTTACTAATTATTTTGAGCTATAAGACCCTGAAATTGAAAAGCATTTCAAATGAACTCTTAAAAGGTTGAAAGTTGGCATGGTATCATCATTTCATCCACATAGCATGTGGAAGAAAGTTGAGAGGGTTACGGCAAAAACTGGATGCACTTCGTGTACAAAACGGACAATCTCTTTCAAAGTATCAGGATTTCATACGGAAACTCGTCTCTTACAAAGGGATTTCATTTTTTAAAACTTATTTGAACTCCTGACGTTTTGTGTGTTCAAAATGCACCATTCAAAGCCACATCATCATTTTTCAATCCTTTCTGACTTCATTTGTTATTTTTCATGCATTTACTAATTATTTTGAGCTACAAGACCCTAAAATTGAAAAGAATTTCAAATGAACTCTGAAAAGGTTGAAAGTTGGCATGGTATCATCATTCCATCCACATAGCATGTGCAAGAAAGTTGAGAGGGTTACGGCATAAACTGGATACACTTCGTGTACAAAACGGACAATCTCTTTCAAAGTATGAGGATTTCATACGGAAACTCGTGTGGTACAAAGGGATTTCATTTTTTAAAACTTATTTGAACTCCTGACTTTTTGTGTGTTCAAAATGCACCATTCAAAGCCACATCATCATTTTTCAATCCTTTCTCACTTCATTTGTTATTTTTCATGCATTTACTAATTATTTTGAGCTATAAGACCCTAAAATTGAAAAGAATTTCAAATGAACTCTGAAAAGGTTGAAAGTTGGCATGGTATCATCATTCGATCCACATAGCATGTGCAAGAAAGTTGAGAGGGTTACGGCAAAAACTGGATGCACTTCGTGTACAAAACGGACAATCTCTTTCAAAGTATCAGGATTTCATACGGAAACTCGTCTCTTACTAAGGGATTTCATTTTTTTAAACTTATTTGAACTCCTGACGTTTTGTGTGTTCAAAATGCACCATTCAAAGCCACATCATCATTTTTCAATCCTTTCTGACTTCATTCGTTATTTTTCATGCATTTACTAATTATTTTGAGCTATAAGACCCTAAAATTGAAAAGCATTTCAAATGAACTCTGAAAAGGTTGAAAGTTGGCATGGTATCATCATTTCATCCACATAGCGTGTGCAAGAAAGTTGAGAGGGTTACGGCATAAACTGGATACACTTCGTGTACAAAACGGACAATCTCTTTCAAAGTATGAGGATTTCATACGGAAACTCGTGTGGTACAAAGGGATTTCATTTTTTTAAACTTATTTGAACTCCTGACTTTTTGTGTGTTCAAAATGCACCATTCAAAGCCACATCATCATTTTTCAATCCTTTCTCACTTCATTTGTTATTTTTCATGCATTTACTAATTATTTTGAGCTATAAGACCCTAAGATTGAAAAGCATTTGAAATGAATTCTTAAAAGGTTGAAAGTTAGCATGGTATCATGATTTCATCCACATAGCATGTGCAAGAAAGTTGAGAGGGTTACGGCAAAAACTGGATGCACCTCGTGTACAAAACGGACAATCTCTTTCAAAGTATCGGGATTTCATAAGGAAACTCGTCTGTTACAAAGGGACTTCATTTTCTAAAACATATTTGAACTCCTGACTTTTTGTGTGTTCAGAATGCACCATTCAAAGCCACATCGTCATTTTTCAATCCTTTCTGACTTCATTTGTTATTTTTCATGCATTTACTAATTATTTTGAGCTATAAGACCCTAAAATTGAAAACCATTTCAAATGAACTCTGAAAAGGTTGAAAGTTGGCATGGTATCATCATTTCATCCACATAGCATGTGCAACAAAGTTGAGAGGGTTACGGCAAAAACTGGATGCACTTCGTCTACAAAACGAACAATCTCTTTCAAAGTATTAGGATTTCATACGGAAACTCGTCTGTTGAAAAGGGATTTAATTTTTAAAAACTTATTTGAACTCCTGACTTTTTGTGTGTTCAAAATGGACCATTCAAAGCCACATCATCATTTTTCAATCCTTTCTGACTTCATTTGTTATTTTTCATGCATTTACTAATTATTTTGAGCTATAAGACCCTAAGATTGAAAAGCATTTCAAATGAACTCTTAAAAGGTTGAAAGTTGGCATGGTATCATCATTTCATCCACATAGCATGTGCAAGAAAGTTCAGAGGGTTACGGCAAAAACTGGATGCACTTCGTGTACAAAACGGACAATCTCTTTCAAAGTATCAGGATTTCATACGGAAACTCGTCTGTTACAAAGGGACTTCATTTTAAAAACTTAATTGAACTCCTGACTTTTTGTGTGTTCAAAATGCACCATTCAAAGCCAAATCATCATATTTCAATCCTTTCTGACTTCATTTGTTATTTTTCATGCATTTACTAATTATTTTGAGCTATAAGACCCTAAGATTTAAAAGCATTTCAAATGAACTCTGAAAAGGTTGTTGGCATGGTATCATCATTTCATCCACATAGCATGTGAAAGAAAGTTGAGAGGGTTACGGCAAAAACTGGATGCACTTCGTGTACAAAACGGACAATCTCTTTCAAAGTATCAGGATTTCATACGGAAACTCGTCTCTTACAAAGGGATTTCATTTTTTAAATCTTATTTGAACTCCTGACTTTTTGTGTGTTCAAAATACACCATTTAAAGCCAAATCATCATATTCCAATCCTTTCCGACTTCATTTGTTATTTTTAATGCATTTACTAATTATTTTGAGCTATAAGACCCTAAGATTGAAAAGCATTTCAAATGAACTCTGAAAAGGTTGAAAGTTGGCATGGTATCATCATTTCATCCACATAGCATGTGCAAGAAAGTTGAGAGGGTTACGGCAAAAACTGGATGCACTTCGTGTACAAAACGGACAATCTCTTTCAAAGTATCAGGATTTCATACGGAAACTCGTCTGTTACAAAGAGATTTCATTTTATAGAACTTATTTGAACTCCTGACTTTTTGTCTGTTCAAAATGCACCATTCAAAGCCACATCATCATTTTTCAATCCTTTCTGACTTCATTTGTTATATTTCATGCATTTACTAATTATTTTGAGCTATAAGACCCTAAAATTGAAAAGCATTTCAAATGAACTCTCAAAAGGTTGAAAGTTGGCATGGTATCATCATTTCATCCACATAGCATGTGCAAGAAAGTTGAGAGGGTTACGGCAAAAACAGGATGCACTTCGTGTACAAAACGGACAATCTCTTTCAAAGTATCAGGATTTCATACGGAAACTCGTCTGTTACAAAGGGACTTCATTTTTTAAAACTAATTTGAACTCCTGACTTTTTGTGTGTTCAAAATGCACCATTCAAAGCCACATCATCATTTTTCAATCCTTTCTGACTTCATTTGTTGTTTTTCATGCATTTACTAATTATTTTGAGCTATAAGACCCTGAAATTGAAAAGCATTTCAAATGAACTCTTAAAAGGTTGAAAGTTGGCATGGTATCATCATTTCATCCACATAGCATGTGGAAGAAAGTTGAGAGGGTTACGGCAAAAACTGGATGCACTTCGTGTACAAAACGGACAATCTCTTTCAAAGTATCAGGATTTCATACGGAAACTCGTCTCTTACAAAGGGATTTCATTTTTTAAATCTTATTTGAACTCCTGACTTTTTGTGTGTTCAAAATGCACCATTTAAAGCCAAATCATCATATTCCAATCCTTTCCGACTTCATTTGTTATTTTTCATGCATTTACTAATTATTTTGAGCTATAAGACCCTAAGATTGAAAAGCATTTCAAATGAACTCTGAAAAGGTTGAAAGTTGGCATGGTATCATCATTTCATCCACATAGCATGTGCAAGAAAGTTGAGAGGGTTACGGCAAAAACTGGATGCACTTCGTGTACAAAACGGACAATCTCTTTCAAAGTATCAGGATTTCATACGGAAACTCGTCTGTTACAAAGGGATTTCATTTTATAGAACTTATTTGAACTCCTGACTTTTTGTGTGTTCAAAATGCACCATTCAAAGCCACATCATCATTTTTCAATCCTTTCTGACTTCATTTGTTATTTTTCATGCATTTACTAATTATTTTGAGCTATAAGACCCTAAAATTGAAAAGCATTTCAAATGAACTCTCAAAAGGTTGAAAGCTGGCATGGTATCATCATTTCATCCACATAGCATGTGCAAGAAAGTTGAGAGGGTTACGGCAAAAACAGGATGCACTTCGTGTACAAAACGGACAATCTCTTTCAAAGTATCAGGATTTCATACGGAAACTCGTCTGTTACAAAGGGACTTCATTTTTTTAAACTAATTTGAACTCCTGACTTTTTGTGTGTTCAAAATGCACCATTCAAAGCCACATCATCATTTTTCAATCCTTTCTGACTTCATTTGTTGTTTTTCATGCATTTACTAATTATTTTGAGCTATAAGACCCTGAAATTGAAAAGCATTTCAAATGAACTCTTAAAAGGGTGAAAGTTGGCATGGTATCATCATTTCATCCACATAGCATGTGGAAGAAACTTGAGAGGGTTACGGCAAAAACTGGATGCACTTCGTGTACAAAACGGACAATCTCTTTCAAAGTATCAGGATTTCATACGGAAACTCGTCTCTGACAAAGGGATTTCATTTTTTAAAACTTATTTGAACTCCTGACGTTTTGTGTGTTCAAAATGCACCATTCAAAGCCACATCATCATTTTTCAATCCTTTCTGACTTCATTTGTTATTTTTCATGCATTTACTAATTATTTTGAGCTATAAGACCCTAAAATTGAAAAGCATTTCAAATGAACTCTGAAAAGGTTGAAAGTTGGCATGGTATCATCATTTCATCCACATAGCATGTGCAAGAAAGTTGAGAGGGTTACGGCAAAAACTGGATGCACTTCGTGTACAAAACGGACAATCTCTTTCAAAGTATCAGGATTTCATACGGAAACTCGTCTGTTACAAAGGATTTCATTTTTTAAAACTTATTTGAACTCCTGACTTTTTGTGTGTTCAAAATGCACCATTCAAAGCCACATCATCATTTTTCAATCCTTTGACTTCATTTGTTGTTTTTCATGCATTTACTAATTATTTTGAGCTATAAGACCCTAAAATTGAAAAGCATTTCAAATGAACTCTGAAAAGGTTGAAAGTTGGCATGGTATCATCATTTCATCCACATAGCATGTGGAAGAAAGTTGAGAGGGTTACGGCAAAAACGGGATGCACTTCGTGTACAAAACGGACAATCTCTTTCAAAGTATCAGGATTTCATACGGAAACTCGTCTCTTACAAAGGGATTTCATTTTTTAAAACTTATTTGAACTCCTGACGTTTTGTGTGTTCAAAATGCACCATTCAAAGCCACATCATCATTTTTCAATCCTTTCTGACTTCATTTGTTATTTTTCATGCATTTACTAATTATTTTGAGCTATAAGACCCTAAAATTGAAAAGCATTTGAAATGAACTCTGAAAAGGTTGAAAGTTGGCATGGTATCATCATTTCATCCACATAGCATGTGCGAGAAAGTTGAGAGGGTTACGGCAAAAACTGGATGCACTTCGTGTACAAAACGGACAATCTCTTTCAAAGTATCAGGATTTCATACGGAAACTCGTCTGTTACAAAGGGATTTCATTTTTTAAAACTTATTTGAACTCCTGACTTTTTGTGTGTTCAAAATGCACCATTCAAAGCCACATCATCATTTTTCAATCCTTTCTGACTTCATTTGTTGTTTTTCATGCATTTACTAATTATTTTGAGCTATAAGACCCTGAAATTGAAAAGCATTTCAAATGAACTCTTAAAAGGTTGAAAGTTGGCATGGTATCATCATTTCATCCACATAGCATGTGGAAGAAAGTTGAGAGGGTTACGGCAAAAACTGGATGCACTTCGTGTACAAAACGGACAATCTCTTTCAAAGTATCAGGATTTCATACGGAAACTCGTCTCTTACAAAGGGATTTCATTTTTTAAATCTTATTTGAACTCCTGACTTTTTGTGTGTTCAAAATGCACCATTTAAAGCCAAATCATCATATTCCAATCCTTTCCGACTTCATTTGTTATTTTTCATGCATTTACTAATTATTTTGAGCTATAAGACCCTAAGATTGAAAAGCATTTCAAATGAACTCTGAAAAGGTTGAAAGTTGGCATGGTATCATCATTTCATCCACATAGCATGTGCAAGAAAGTTGAGAGGGTTACGGCAAAAACTGGATGCACTTCGTGTACAAAACGGACAATCTCTTTCAAAGTATCAGGATTTCATACGGAAACTCGTCTGTTACAAAGGGATTTCATTTTATAGAACTTATTTGAACTCCTGACTTTTTGTGTGTTCAAAATGCACCATTCAAAGCCACATCATCATTTTTCAATCCTTTCTGACTTCATTTGTTATTTTTCATGCATTTACTAATTATTTTGAGCTATAAGACCCTAAAATTGAAAAGCATTTCAAATGAACTCTCAAAAGGTTGAAAGCTGGCATGGTATCATCATTTCATCCACATAGCATGTGCAAGAAAGTTGAGAGGGTTACGGCAAAAACAGGATGCACTTCGTGTACAAAACGGACAATCTCTTTCAAAGTATCAGGATTTCATACGGAAACTCGTCTGTTACAAAGGGACTTCATTTTTTTAAACTAATTTGAACTCCTGACTTTTTGTGTGTTCAAAATGCACCATTCAAAGCCACATCATCATTTTTCAATCCTTTCTGACTTCATTTGTTGTTTTTCATGCATTTACTAATTATTTTGAGCTATAAGACCCTGAAATTGAAAAGCATTTCAAATGAACTCTTAAAAGGGTGAAAGTTGGCATGGTATCATCATTTCATCCACATAGCATGTGGAAGAAACTTGAGAGGGTTACGGCAAAAACTGGATGCACTTCGTGTACAAAACGGACAATCTCTTTCAAAGTATCAGGATTTCATACGGAAACTCGTCTCTGACAAAGGGATTTCATTTTTTAAAACTTATTTGAACTCCTGACGTTTTGTGTGTTCAAAATGCACCATTCAAAGCCACATCATCATTTTTCAATCCTTTCTGACTTCATTTGTTATTTTTCATGCATTTACTAATTATTTTGAGCTATAAGACCCTAAAATTGAAAAGCATTTGAAATGAACTCTGAAAAGGTTGAAAGTTGGCATGGTATCATCATTTCATCCACATAGCATGTGCGAGAAAGTTGAGAGGGTTACGGCAAAAACTGGATGCACTTCGTGTACAAAACGGACAATCTCTTTCAAAGTATCAGGATTTCATACGGAAACTCGTCTGTTACAAAGGGATTTCATTTTTTAAAACTTATTTGAACTCCTGACTTTTTGTGTGTTCAAAATGCACCATTCAAAGCCACATCATCATTTTTCAATCCTTTCTGACTTCATTTGTTGTTTTTCATGCATTTACTAATTATTTTGAGCTATAAGACCCTGAAATTGAAAAGCATTTCAAATGAACTCTTAAAAGGTTGAAAGTTGGCATGGTATCATCATTTCATCCACATAGCATGTGGAAGAAAGTTGAGAGTGTTACGGCAAAAACTGGATGCACTTCGTGTACAAAACGGACAATCTCTTTCAAAGCATCAGGATTTCATACGGAAACTCGTCTGTTACAAAGGGACTTCATTTTCTAAAACTTATTTGAACTCCTGACTTTTTGTGTGTTCAAAATGCACCATTCAAAGCCACATCATCATTTTTCAATCCTTTCTGACTTCATTTGTTATTTTTCATGCATTTACTAATTATTTTGAGCTATAAGACCCTAAAATTGAAAAGCATTTCAAATGAACTCTGAAAAGGTTGAAAGTTGGCATGGTATCATCATTTCATCCACATAGCATGTGCGAGAAAGTTGAGAGGGTTACGGCAAAAACTGGATGCACTTCGTGTACAAAACGGACAATCTCTTTCAAAGTATCAGGATTTCATACGGAAACTCGTCTCTTACAAAGGGATTTCATTTTTTAAATCTTATTTGAACTCCTGACTTTTTGTGTGTTCAAAATGCACCATTTAAAGCCAAATCATCATATTCCAATCCTTTCCGACTTCATTTGTTATTTTTAATGCATTTACTAATTATTTTGAGCTATAAGACCCTAAGATTGAAAAGCATTTCAAATGAACTCTGAAAAGGTTGAAAGTTGGCATGGTATCATCATTTCATCCACATAGCATGTGCAAGAAAGTTGAGAGGGTTACGGCAAAAACTGGATGCACTTCGTGTACAAAACGGACAATCTCTTTCAAAGTATCAGGATTTCATACGGAAACTCGTCTGTTACAAAGGGATTTCATTTTATAGAACTTATTTGAACTCCTGACTTTTTGTCTGTTCAAAATGCACCATTCAAAGCCACATCAGCATTTTTCAATCCTTTCTGACTTCATTTGTTATTTTTCATGCATTTACTAATTATTTTGAGCTATAAGACCCTAAAATTGAAAAGCATTTCAAATGAACTCTCAAAAGGTTGAAAGTTGGCATGGTATCATCATTTCATCCACATAGCATGTGCAAGAAAGTTGAGAGGGTTACGGCAAAAACAGGATGCACTTCGTGTACAAAACGGACAATCTCTTTCAAAGTATCAGGATTTCATACGGAAACTCGTCTGTTACAAAGGGACTTCATTTTTTAAAACTAGTTTGAACTCCTGACTTTTTGTGTGTTCAAAATGCACCATTCAAAGCCACATCATCATTTTTCAATCCTTTCTGACTTCATTTGTTGTTTTTCATGCATTTACTAATTATTTTGAGCTATAAGACCCTGAAATTGAAAAGCATTTCAAATGAACTCTTAAAAGGTTGAAAGTTGGCATGGTATCATCATTTCATCCACATAGCATGTGGAAGAAAGTTGAGAGGGTTACGGCAAAAACTGGATGCACTTCGTGTACAAAACGGACAATCTCTTTCAAAGTATCAGGGTCTCATACGGAAACTCGTCTCTTACAAAGGGATTTCATTTTTTAAATCTTATTTGAACTCCTGACTTTTTGTGTGTTCAAAATGCACCATTTAAAGCCAAATCATCATATTCCAATCCTTTCCGACTTCATTTGTTATTTTTCATGCATTTACTAATTATTTTGAGCTATAAGACCCTAAGATTGAAAAGCATTTCAAATGAACTCTGAAAAGGTTGAAAGTTGGCATGGTATCATCATTTCATCCACATAGCATGTGCAAGAAAGTTGAGAGGGTTACGGCAAAAACTGGATGCACTTCGTGTACAAAACGGACAATCTCTATCAAAGTATCAGGATTTCATACGGAAACTCGTCTGTTACAAAGGGATTTCATTTTATAGAACTTATTTGAACTCCTGACTTTTTGTGTGTTCAAAATGCACCATTCAAAGCCACATCATCATTTTTCAATCCTTTCTGACTTCATTTGTTATTTTTCATGCATTTACTAATTATTTTGAGCTATAAGACCCTAAAATTGAAAAGCATTTCAAATGAACTCTCAAAAGGTTGAAAGCTGGCATGGTATCATCATTTCATCCACATAGCATGTGCAAGAAAGTTGAGAGGGTTACGGCAAAAACAGGATGCACTTCGTGTACAAAACGGACAATCTCTTTCAAAGTATCAGGATTTCATACGGAAACTCGTCTGTTACAAAGGGACTTCATTTTTTTAAACTAATTTGAACTCCTGACTTTTTGTGTGTTCAAAATGCACCATTCAAAGCCACATCATCATTTTTCAATCCTTTCTGACTTCATTTGTTGTTTTTCATGCATTTACTAATTATTTTGAGCAATAAGACCCTGAAATTGAAAAGCATTTCAAATGAACTCTTAAAAGGTTGAAAGTTGGCATGGTATCATCATTTCATCCACATAGCATGTGGAAGAAAGTTGAGAGGGTTACGGCAAAAACTGGATGCACTTCGTGTACAAAACGGACAATCTCTTTCAAAGTATCAGGATTTCATACGGAAACTCGTCTCTGACAAAGGGATTTCATTTTTTAAAACTTATTTGAACTCCTGACGTTTTGTGTGTTCAAAATGCACCATTCAAAGCCACATCATCATTTTTCAATCCTTTCTGACTTCATTTGTTATTTTTCATGCATTTACTAATTATTTTGAGCTATAAGACCCTAAAATTGAAAAGCATTTCAAATGAACTCTGAAAAGGTTGAAAGTTGGCATGGTATCATCATTTCATCCACATAGCATGTGCAAGAAAGTTGAGAGGGTTACGGCAAAAACTGGATGCACTTCGTGTACAAAACGGACAATCTCTTTCAAAGTATCAGGATTTCATACGGAAACTCGTCTGTTACAAAGGGATTTCATTTTTTAAAACTTATTTGAACTCCTGACTTTTTGTGTGTTCAAAATGCACCATTCAAAGCCACATCATCATTTTTCAATCCTTTGACTTCATTTGTTGTTTTTCATGCATTTACTAATTATTTTGAGCTATAAGACCCTAAAATTGAAAAGCATTTCAAATGAACTCTGAAAAGGTTGAAAGTTGGCATGGTATCATCATTTCATCCACATAGCATGTGGAAGAAAGTTGAGAGGGTTACGGCAAAAACTGGATGCACTTCGTGTACAAAACGGACAATCTCTTTCAAAGTATCAGGATTTCATACGGAAACTCGTCTCTTACAAAGGGATTTCATTTTTTAAAACTTATTTGAACTCCTGACGTTTTGTGTGTTCAAAATGCACCATTCAAAGCCACATCATCATTTTTCAATCCTTTCTGACTTCATTTGTTATTTTTCATGCATTTACTAATTATTTTGAGCTATAAGACCCTAAAATTGAAAAGCATTTCAAATGAACTCTCAAAAGGTTGAAAGTTGGCATGGTATCATCATTTCATCCACATAGCATGTGCGAGAAAGTTGAGAGGGTTACGGCAAAAACAGGATGCACTTCGTGTACAAAACTTACAATCTCTTTCAAAGTATCAGGATTTCGTACGGAAACTCGTCTGTTACAAAGGGACTTCATTTTTTAAAACTAATTTGAACTCCTGACTTTTTGTGTGTTCAAAATGCACCATTCAAAGCCACATCATCATTTTTCAATCCTTTCTGACTTCATTTGTTGTTTTTCATGCATTTACTAATTATTTTGAGCTATAAGACCCTGAAATTGAAAAGCATTTCAAATGAACTCTTAAAAGGGTGAAAGTTGGCATGGTATCATCATTTCATCCACATAGCATGTGGAAGAAACTTGAGAGGGTTACGGCAAAAACTGGATGCACTTCGTGTACAAAACGGACAATCTCTTTCAAAGCATCAGGATTTCATACGGAAACTCGTCTCTTACAAAGGGATTTCATTTTTAAAAACTTATTTGAACTCCTGACGTTTTGTGTGTTCAAAATGCACCATTCAAAGCCACATCGTCATTTTTCAATCCTTTCTGACTTCATTTGTTATTTTTCATGCATTTACTAATTATTTTGAGCTATAAGACCCTAAAATTGAAAAGCATTTCAAATGAACTCTTAAAAGGTTGAAAGTTGGCATGGTATCATCATTTCATCCACATAGCATGTGCAAGAAAGTTGAGAGGGTTACGGCAAAAACTGGATGCACTTCGTGTACAAAACGGACAATCTCTTTCAAAGTATCAGGATTTCATACGGAAACTCGTCCGTTACAAAGGGATTTCATTTTTTAAAACTTATTTGAACTCCTGACGTTTTGTGTGTTCAAAATGCACCATTCAAAGCCACATCATCATTTTTCAATCCTTTCTGACTTCATTTGTTATTTTTCATGCATTTACTAATTATTTTGAGCTATAAGACCCTAAAATTGAAAAGCATTTCAAATGAACTCTGAAAAGGTTGAAAGTTGGCATGGTATCATCATTTCATCCACATAGCATGTGAAAGAAAGTTGAGAGGGTTACGGCAAAAACAGGATGCACTTCGTGTACAAAACGGACAATCTCTATCAAAGTATCAGGATTTCATACGGAAACTCGTCTGTTACAAAGGGACTTCATTTTTTCAAACTTATTTGAACTCCTGACTTTTTGTGTGTTCAAAATGCACCATTCAAAGCCACATCATCATTTTTCAATCCTTTCTGACTTCATTTGTTATTTTTCATGCATTTACTAATTATTTTGAGCTATAAGACCCTAAAATTGAAAAGCATTTCAAATGAACTCTTAAAAGGTTGAAAGTTGGCATGGTATCATCATTTCATCCACATAGCATGTGAAAGAAAGTTGAGAGGGTTACGGCAAAAACAGGATGCACTTCGTGTACAAAACGGACAATCTCTATCAAAGTATCAGGATTTCATACGGAAACTCGTCTGTTACAAAGGGACTTCATTTTTTCAAACTTATTTGAACTCCTGACTTTTTGTGTGTTCAAAATGCACCATTCAAAGCCACATCATCATTTTTCAATCCTTTCTGACTTCATTTGTTATTTTTCATGCATTTACTAATTATTTTGAGCTATAAGACCCAAAAATTGAAAAGCATTTCAAATGAACTCTGAAAAGGTTGAAAGTTGGCATGGTATCATCATTTCATCCACATAGCATGTGAAAGAAAGTTGAGAGGGTTACGGCAAAAACTGGATGCACTTCGTGTACAAAACGGACAATCTCTATCAAAGTATCAGGATTTCATACGGAAACTCGTCTGTTACAAAGGGATTTCATTTTTTAAATCTTATTTGAACTCCTGACTTTTTGTGTGTTCAAAATGCACCATTTAAAGCCAAATCATCATATTCCAATCCTTTCCGACTTCATTTGTTATTTTTCATGCATTTACTAATTATTTTGAGCTATAAGACCCTAAGATTGAAAAGCATTTCAAATGAACTCTGAAAAGGTTGAAAGTTGGCATGGTATCATCATTTCATCCACATAGCATGTGCAAGAAAGTTGAGAGGGTTACGGCAAAAACTGGATGCACTTCGTGTACAAAACGGACAATCTCTATCAAAGTATCAGGATTTCATACGGAAACTCGTCTGTTACAAAGGGATTTCATTTTATAGAACTTATTTGAACTCCTGACTTTTTGTGTGTTCAAAATGCACCATTCAAAGCCACATCATCATTTTTCAATCCTTTCTGACTTCATTTGTTATTTTTCATGCATTTACTAATTATTTTGAGCTATAAGACCCTAAAATTGAAAAGCATTTCAAATGAACTCTCAAAAGGTTGAAAGCTGGCATGGTATCATCATTTCATCCACATAGCATGTGCAAGAAAGTTGAGAGGGTTACGGCAAAAACAGGATGCACTTCGTGTACAAAACGGACAATCTCTTTCAAAGTATCAGGATTTCATACGGAAACTCGTCTGTTACAAAGGGACTTCATTTTTTTAAACTAATTTGAACTCCTGACTTTTTGTGTGTTCAAAATGCACCATTCAAAGCCACATCA
Source organism: Aegilops tauschii subsp. strangulata (assembly GCF_002575655.3). NCBI lineage: Eukaryota > Viridiplantae > Streptophyta > Magnoliopsida > Poales > Poaceae > Aegilops > Aegilops tauschii. The sequence continues at coordinate 15,808 of NW_027333386.1, read as the reverse complement.
TCATTTTTCAATCCTTTCTGACTTCATTTGTTGTTTTTCATGCATTTACTAATTATTTTGAGCAATAAGACCCTGAAATTGAAAAGCATTTCAAATGAACTCTTAAAAGGTTGAAAGTTGGCATGGTATCATCATTTCATCCACATAGCATGTGGAAGAAAGTTGAGAGGGTTACGGCAAAAACTGGATGCACTTCGTGTACAAAACGGACAATCTCTTTCAAAGTATCAGGATTTCATACGGAAACTCGTCTCTGACAAAGGGATTTCATTTTTTAAAACTTATTTGAACTCCTGACGTTTTGTGTGTTCAAACTGCACCATTCAAAGCCACATCATCATTTTTCAATCCTTTCTGACTTCATTTGTTATTTTTCATGCATTTACTAATTATTTTGAGCTATAAGACCCTAAAATTGAAAAGCATTTCAAATGAACTCTGAAAAGGTTGAAAGTTGGCATGGTATCATCATTTCATCCACATAGCATGTGCAAGAAAGTTGAGAGGGTTACGGCAAAAACTGGATGCACTTCGTGTACAAAACGGACAATCTCTTTCAAAGTATCAGGATTTCATACGGAAACTCGTCTGTTACAAAGGGATTTCATTTTTTAAAACTTATTTGAACTCCTGACTTTTTGTGTGTTCAAAATGCACCATTCAAAGCCACATCATCATTTTTCAATCCTTTGACTTCATTTGTTGTTTTTCATGCATTTACTAATTATTTTGAGCTATAAGACCCTAAAATTGAAAAGCATTTCAAATGAACTCTGAAAAGGTTGAAAGTTGGCATGGTATCATCATTTCATCCACATAGCATGTGGAAGAAAGTTGAGAGGGTTACGGCAAAAACTGGATGCACTTCGTGTACAAAACGGACAATCTCTTTCAAAGTATCAGGATTTCATACGGAAACTCGTCTCTTACAAAGGGATTTCATTTTTTAAAACTTATTTGAACTCCTGACGTTTTGTGTGTTCAAAATGCACCATTCAAAGCCACATCATCATTTTTCAATCCTTTCTGACTTCATTTGTTATTTTTCATGCATTTACTAATTATTTTGAGCTATAAGACCCTAAAATTGAAAAGCATTTCAAATGAACTCTCAAAAGGTTGAAAGTTGGCATGGTATCATCATTTCATCCACATAGCATGTGCGAGAAAGTTGAGAGGGTTACGGCAAAAACAGGATGCACTTCGTGTACAAAACTTACAATCTCTTTCAAAGTATCAGGATTTCGTACGGAAACTCGTCTGTTACAAAGGGACTTCATTTTTTAAAACTAATTTGAACTCCTGACTTTTTGTGTGTTCAAAATGCACCATTCAAAGCCACATCATCATTTTTCAATCCTTTCTGACTTCATTTGTTGTTTTTCATGCATTTACTAATTATTTTGAGCTATAAGACCCTGAAATTGAAAAGCATTTCAAATGAACTCTTAAAAGGGTGAAAGTTGGCATGGTATCATCATTTCATCCACATAGCATGTGGAAGAAACTTGAGAGGGTTACGGCAAAAACTGGATGCACTTCGTGTACAAAACGGACAATCTCTTTCAAAGCATCAGGATTTCATACGGAAACTCGTCTCTTACAAAGGGATTTCATTTTTAAAAACTTATTTGAACTCCTGAAGTTTTGTGTGTTCAAAATGCACCATTCAAAGCCACATCGTCATTTTTCAATCCTTTCTGACTTCATTTGTTATTTTTCATGCATTTACTAATTATTTTGAGCTATAAGACCCTAAAATTGAAAAGCATTTCAAATGAACTCTTAAAAGGTTGAAAGTTGGCATGGTATCATCATTTCATCCACATAGCATGTGCAAGAAAGTTGAGAGGGTTACGGCAAAAACTGGATGCACTTCGTGTACAAAACGGACAATCTCTTTCAAAGTATCAGGATTTCATACGGAAACTCGTCCGTTACAAAGGGATTTCATTTTTTAAAACTTATTTGAACTCCTGACGTTTTGTGTGTTCAAAATGCACCATTCAAAGCCACATCATCATTTTTCAATCCTTTCTGACTTCATTTGTTATTTTTGATGCATTTACTAATTATTTTGAGCTATAAGACCCTAAAATTGAAAAGCATTTCAAATGAACTCTGAAAAGGTTGAAAGTTGGCATGGTATCATCATTTCATCCACATAGCATGTGAAAGAAAGTTGAGAGGGTTACGGCAAAAACAGGATGCACTTCGTGTACAAAACGGACAATCTCTATCAAAGTATCAGGATTTCATACGGAAACTCGTCTGTTACAAAGGGACTTCATTTTTTCAAACTTATTTGAACTCCTGACTTTTTGTGTGTTCAAAATGCACCATTCAAAGCCACATCATCATTTTTCAATCCTTTCTGACTTCATTTGTTATTTTTCATGCATTTACTAATTATTTTGAGCTATAAGACCCTAAAATTGAAAAGCATTTCAAATGAACTCTTAAAAGGTTGAAAGTTGGCATGGTATCATCATTTCATCCACATAGCATGTGAAAGAAAGTTGAGAGGGTTACGGCAAAAACAGGATGCACTTCGTGTACAAAACGGACAATCTCTATCAAAGTATCAGGATTTCATACGGAAACTCGTCTGTTACAAAGGGACTTCATTTTTTCAAACTTATTTGAACTCCTGACTTTTTGTGTGTTCAAAATGCACCATTCAAAGCCACATCATCATTTTTCAATCCTTTCTGACTTCATTTGTTATTTTTCATGCATTTACTAATTATTTTGAGCTATAAGACCCAAAAATTGAAAAGCATTTCAAATGAACTCTGAAAAGGTTGAAAGTTGGCATGGTATCATCATTTCATCCACATAGCATGTGAAAGAAAGTTGAGAGGGTTACGGCATAAACTGGATGCACTTCGTGTACAAAACGGACAATCTCTTTCAAAGTATCAGGATTTCATACGGAAACTCGTGTGGTACAAAGGGATTTCATTTTTAAAAACTTATTTGAACTCCTGACTTTTTGTGTGTTCAAAATGCACCATTCAAAGCCACATCATCATTTTTCAATCATTCTGACTTCATTCGTTGTTTTTCATGCATTTACTAATTATTTTGAGCTATAAGACCCTGAAATTGAAAAGCATTTCAAATGAACTCTTAAAAGGTTGAAAGTTGGCATGGTATCATCATTTCATCCACATAGCATGTGCAAGAAAGTTGAGAGGGTTACGGCAAAAACTGGATGCACTTCGTGTACAAAACGGACAATCTCTTTCAAAGTATCAGGATTTCATACGTAAACTCGTCTCTTACAAAGGGATTTCATTTTATAAAACTTATTTGAACTCCTGACTTTTTGTGTGTTCAAAATGCACCATCCAAAGCCACATCATCATTTTTCAATCCTTTCTGACTTCATTTGTTATTTTTCATGCATTTACTAATTATTTTGAGCTATAAGACCCTCAAATTGAAAAGCATTTCAAATGAACTCTCAAAAGGTTGAAAGTTGGCATGGTATCATCATTTCATCCACATAGCATGTGCAAGAAAGTTGAGAGGGTTACGGCAAAAACTGGATGCACTTCGTGTACAAAACGGACAATCTCTTTCAAAGTATCAGGATTTCATACGGAAACTCGTCCGTTACAAAGGGATTTCATTTTTTAAAACTTATTTGAACTCCTGACTTTTTGTGTGTTCAAAATGCACCATTCAAAGCCACATCATCATTTTTCAATCCTTTGACTTCATTTGTTGTTTTTCATGCATTTACTAATTATTTTGAGCTATAAGACCCTAAAATTGAAAAGCATTTCAAATGAACTCTGAAAAGGTTGAAAGTTGGCATGGTATCATCATTTCATCCACATAGCATGTGCAAGAAAGTTGAGAGGGTTACGGCAAAAACTGGATGCACTTCGTGTACAAAACGGACAATCTCTTTCAAAGTATCAGGATTTCATACGGAAACTCGTCTGTTACAAAGGGATTTCATTTTATAAAACTTACTTGAACTCCTGACTTTTTGTGTGTTCAAAATGCACCATTCAAAGCCACATCATCATTTTTCAATCCTTTCTGACTTCATTTGTTATTTTTCATGCATTTACTAATTATTTTGAGCTATAAGACCCTAAAATTGAAAAGCATTTCAAATGAACTCTCAAAAGGTTGAAAGTTGGCATGGTATCATCATTTCATCCACATAGCATGTGCAAGAAAGTTGAGAGGGTTACGGCAAAAACAGGATGCACTTCGTGTACAAAACGGACAATCTCTTTCAAAGTATCAGGATTTCATACGGAAACTCGTCTCTTACAAAGGGATTTCATTTTTTTAAACTTATTTGAACTCCTGACGTTTTGTGTGTTCTAAATGCACCATTCAAAGCCACATCATCATTTTTAATCCTTTCTGACTTCATTTGTTATTTTTCATGCATTTACTAATTATTTTGAGCTATAAGACCCTAAAATTGAAAAGCATTTCAAATGAACTCTGAAAAGGTTGAAATTTGGCATGGTATCATCATTTCATCCACATAGCATGTGAAAGAAAGTTGACAGGGTTATGGCAAAAACAGGATGCACTTCCTGTACAAAACGGACAATCTCTATCAAAGTATCAGGATTTCATACGGAAACTCGTGTGTTACAAAGGGATTTCATTCTTTAAAACTTATTTGAACTCCTGACTTTTTGTGTGTTCAAAATGCACCATTCAAAGCCACATCATCATTTTTCAATCCTTTCTGACTTCATTTGTTATTTTTCATGCATTTACTAATTATTTTGAGCTATAAGACCCTAAAATTGAAAAGCATTTCAAATGAACTCTCAAAAGGTTGAAAGTTGGCATGGTATCATCATTTCAACCACATAGCATGTGCAAGAAAGTTGAGAGGGTTACGGCAAAAACAGGATGCACTTCGTGTACAAAACTTACAATCTCTTTCAAAGTATCAGGATTTCGTACGGAAACTCGTCTGTTACAAAGGGACTTCATTTTTTAAAACTAATTTGAACTCCTGACTTTTTGTGTGTTCAAAATGCACCATTCAAAGCCACATCATCATTTTTCAATCCTTTCTGACTTCATTTGTTGTTTTTCATGCATTTACTAATTATTTTGAGCTATAAGACCCTGAAATTGAAAAGCATTTCAAATGAACTCTTAAAAGGGTGAAAGTTGGCATGGTATCATCATTTCATCCACATAGCATGTGGAAGAAACTTGAGAGGGTTACGGCAAAAACTGGATGCATTTCGTGTACAAAACGGACAATCTCTTTCAAAGCATCAGGATTTCATACGGAAACTCGTCTCTTACAAAGGGATTTCATTTTTAAAAACTTATTTGAACTCCTGACGTTTTGTGTGTTCAAAATGCACCATTCAAAGCCACATCGTCATTTTTCAATCCTTTCTGACTTCATTTGTTATTTTTCATGCATTTACTAATTATTTTGAGCTATAAGACCCTAAAATTGAAAAGCATTTCAAATGAACTCTTAAAAGGTTGAAAGTTGGCATGGTATCATCATTTCATCCACATAGCATGTGCAAGAAAGTTGAGAGGGTTACGGCAAAAACTGGATGCACTTCGTGTACAAAACGGACAATCTCTTTCAAAGTATCAGGATTTCATACGGAAACTCGTCCGTTACAAAGGGATTTCATTTTTTAAAACTTATTTGAACTCCTGACGTTTTGTGTGTTCAAAATGCACCATTCAAAGCCACATCATCATTTTTCAATCCTTTCTGACTTCATTTGTTATTTTTCATGCATTTACTAATTATTTTGAGCTATAAGACCCTGAAATTTAAAAGTATTTCAAATGAACTCTTAAAAGGTTGAAAGTTGGCATGGTATCATCATTTCATCCACATAGCATGTGCAAGAAAGTTGAGAGGGTTACGGCAAAAACTGGATGCACTTCGTGTACAAAACGGACAATCTCTTTCAAAGTATCAGGATTTCATATGGAAACTCGTCTGTTACAAAGGGATTTCATTTTATAAAACTTATTTGAACTCCTGACTTTTTGTGTGTTCAAAATGCACCATTCAAAGCCACATCATCATTTTTCAATCCTTTCTGACTTCATTTGTTATTTTTCATGCATTTACTAATTATTTTGAGCTATAAGACCCTAAAATTGAAAAGCATTTCAAATGAACTCTCAAAAGGTTGAAAGTTGGCATGGTATCATCATTTCAACCACATAGCATGTGCAAGAAAGTTGAGAGGGTTACGGCAAAAACAGGATGCACTTCGTGTACAAAACGGACAATCTCTTTCAAAGTATCAGGATTTCATACGGAAACTCGTCTCTTACAAAGGGATTTCATTTTTTAAAACTTATTTGAACTCCTGACGTTTTGTGTGTTCAAAATGCACCATTCAAAGCCACATCATCATTTTTCAATCCTTTCTGACTTCATTTGTTATTTTTCATGCATTTACTAATTATTTTGAGCTATAAGACCCTAAAATTGAAAAGCATTTCAAATGAACTCTAAAAAGGTTGAAAGTTGGCATGGTATCATCATTTCATCCACATAGCATGTGCAAGAAAGTTGACAGGGTTATGGCAAAAACAGGATGCACTTCCTGTACAAAACGGACAATCTCTATCAAAGTATCAGGATTTCATACGGAAACTCGTCTGTTACAAAGGGATTTCATTCTTTAAAACTTATTTGAACTCCTGACTTTTTGTGTGTTCAAAATGCACCATTCAAAGCCACATCATCATTTTTCAATCCGTTCTGACTTCATTTGTTAATTTTCATGCATTTACTAATTATTTTGAGCTATAAGACCCTACAATTGAAAAGCATTTCAAATGAACTCTGAAAAGGTTGAAAGTTGGCATGGTATCATCATTTCATCCACATAGCATGTGCAAGAAAGTTGAGAGGGTTACGGCAAAAACTGGATGCACTTCGTGTACAAAACAGACAATCTCTTTCAAAGTATCAGGATTTCATACGGAAACTCGTCTCTTACAAAGGGATTTCATTTTTTTAAACTTATTTGAACTCCTGACGTTTTGTGTGTTCTAAATGCACCATTCAAAGCCACATCATTATTTTTAATCCTTTCTGACTTCATTTGTTATTTTTCATGCATTTACTAATTATTTTGAGCTATAAGACCCTAAAATTGAAAAGCATTTCAAATGAACTCTGAAAAGGTTGAAATTTGGCATGGTATCATCATTTCATCCACATAGCATGTGAAAGAAAGTTGACAGGGTTATGGCAAAAACAGGATGCACTTCCTGTACAAAACGGACAATCTCTATCAAAGTATCAGGATTTCATACGGAAACTCGTGTGTTACAAAGGGATTTCATTCTTTAAAACTTATTTGAACTCCTGACTTTTTGTGTGTTCAAAATGCACCATTCAAAGCCACATCATCATTTTTCAATCCTTTCTGACTTCATTTGTTATTTTTCATGCATTTACTAATTATTTTGAGCTATAAGACCCTAAAATTGAAAAGAATTTCAAATGAACTCTGAAAAGGTTGAAAGTTGGCATGGTATCATCATTCCATCCACATAGCATGTGCAAGAAAGTTGAGAGGGTTACGGCAAAAACAGGATGCACTTCGTGTACAAAACGGACAATCTCTATCAAAGTATCAGGATTTCATACGGAAACTCGTCTCTTACTAAGGATTTCATTTTTTTAAACTTATTTGAACTCCTGACGTTTTGTGTGTTCAAAATGCACCATTCAAAGCCACATCATCATTTTTCAATCCTTTCTGACTTCATTTGTTATTTTTCATGCATTTACTAATTATTTTGAGCTATAAGACCCTAAAATTGAAAAGCATTTCAAATGAACTCTGAAAAGGTTGAAAGTTGGCATGGTATCATCATTTCATCCACATAGCGTGTGCAAGAAAGTTGAGAGGGTTACGGCATAAACTGGATACACTTCGTGTACAAAACGGACAATCTCTTTCAAAGTATCAGGATTTCATACGAAAACTCGTGTGGTACAAAGGGATTTCATTTTTAAAAACTTATTTGAACTCCTGACTTTTTGTGTGTTCAAAATGCACCATTCAAAGCCACATCATCATTTTTCAATCATTCTGACTTCATTCGTTGTTTTTCATGCATTTACTAATTATTTTGAGCTATAAGACCCTGAAATTGAAAAGCATTTCAAATGAACTCTTAAAAGGTTGAAAGTTGGCATGGTATCATCATTTCATCCACATAGCATGTGCAAGAAAGTTGAGAGGGTTACGGCATAAACTGGATACACTTCGTGTACAAAACGGACAATCTCTTTCAAAGTATCAGGATTTCATACGAAAACTCGTGTGGTACAAAGGGATTTCATTTTTAAAAACTTATTTGAACTCCTGACTTTTTGTGTGTTCAAAATGCACCATTCAAAGCCACATCATCATTTTTCAATCCTTTCTGACTTCATTTGTTATTTTTCATGCATTTACTAATTATTTTGAGCTATAAGACCCTAAAATTGAAAAGCATTTCAAATGAACTCTCAAAAGGTTGAAAGTTGGCATGGTATCATCATTTCAACCACATAGCATGTGCAAGAAAGTTGAGAGGGTTACGGCAAAAACAGGATGCACTTCGTGTACAAAACTTACAATCTCTTTCAAAGTATCAGGATTTCGTACGGAAACTCGTCTGTTACAAAGGGACTTCATTTTTTAAAACTAATTTGAACTCCTGACTTTTTGTGTGTTCAAAATGCACCATTCAAAGCCACATCATCATTTTTCAATCCTTTCTGACTTCATTTGTTGTTTTTCATGCATTTACTAATTATTTTGAGCTATAAGACCCTGAAATTGAAAAGCATTTCAAATGAACTCTTAAAAGGGTGAAAGTTGGCATGGTATCATCATTTCATCCACATAGCATGTGGAAGAAACTTGAGAGGGTTACGGCAAAAACTGGATGCACTTCGTGTACAAAACGGACAATCTCTTTCAAAGCATCAGGATTTCATACGGAAACTCGTCTCTTACAAAGGGATTTCATTTTTAAAAACTTATTTGAACTCCTGACGTTTTGTGTGTTCAAAATGCACCATTCAAAGCCACATCGTCATTTTTCAATCCTTTCTGACTTCATTTGTTATTTTTCATGCATTTACTAATTATTTTGAGCTATAAGACCCTAAAATTGAAAAGCATTTCAAATGAACTCTTAAAAGGTTGAAAGTTGGCATGGTATCATCATTTCATCCACATAGCATGTGCAAGAAAGTTGAGAGGGTTACGGCAAAAACTGGATGCACTTCGTGTACAAAACGGACAATCTCTTTCAAAGTATCAGGATTTCATACGGAAACTCGTCCGTTACAAAGGGATTTCATTTTTTAAAACTTATTTGAACTCCTGACGTTTTGTGTGTTCAAAATGCACCATTCAAAGCCACATCATCATTTTTCAATCCTTTCTGACTTCATTTGTTATTTTTCAAGCATTTACTAATTATTTTGAGCTATAAGACCCTGAAATTGAAAAGCATTTCAAATGAACTCTTAAAAGGTTGAAAGTTGGCATGGTATCATCATTTCATCCACATAGCATGTGCAAGAAAGTTGAGAGGGTTACGGCAAAAACTGGATGCACTTCGTGTACAAAACGGACAATCTCTTTCAAAGTATCAGGATTTCATACGGAAACTCGTCTGTTACAAAGGGATTTCATTTTATAAAACTTATTTGAACTCCTGACTTTTTGTGTGTTCAAAATGCACCATTCAAAGCCACATCATCATTTTTCAATCCTTTCTGACTTCATTTGTTATTTTTCATGCATTTACTAATTATTTTGAGCTATAAGACCCTAAAATTGAAAAGCATTTCAAATGAACTCTCAAAAGGTTGAAAGTTGGCATGGTATCATCATTTCAACCACATAGCATGTGCAAGAAAGTTGAGAGGGTTACGGCAAAAACAGGATGCACTTCGTGTACAAAACGGACAATCTCTTTCAAAGTATCAGGATTTCATACGGAAACTCGTCTGTTACAAAGGGATTTCATTTTATAAAACTTATTTGAACTCCTGACTTTTTGTGTGTTCAAAATGCACCATTCAAAGCCACATCATCATTTTTCAATCCTTTCTGACTTCATTTGTTATTTTTCATGCATTTACTAATTATTTTGAGCTATAAGACCCTAAAATTGAAAAGCATTTCAAATGAACTCTCAAAAGGTTGAAAGTTGGCATGGTATCATCATTTCAACCACATAGCATGTGCAAGAAAGTTGAGAGGGTTACGGCAAAAACAGGATGCACTTCGTGTACAAAACGGACAATCTCTTTCAAAGTATCAGGATTTCATACGGAAACTCGTCTCTTACAAAGGGATTTCATTTTTTAAAACTTATTTGAACTCCTGACGTTTTGTGTGTTCAAAATGCACCATTCAAAGCCACATCATCATTTTTCAATCCTTTCTGACTTCATTTGTTATTTTTCATGCATTTACTAATTATTTTGAGCTATAAGACCCTAAAATTGAAAAGCATTTCAAATGAACTCTAAAAAGGTTGAAAGTTGGCATGGTATCATCATTTCATCCACATAGCATGTGCAAGAAAGTTGAGAGGGTTACGGCAAAAACTGGATGCACTTCGTGTACAAAACGGACAATCTCTTTCAAAGTATTAGGATTTCATACGGAAACTCGTCTGTTACAAAGGGATTTCATTTTTTAAAACTTATTTGAACTCCTGACTTTTTGTGTGTTCAAAATGCACCATTCAAAGCCACATCATCATTTTTCAATCCGTTCTGACTTCATTTGTTAATTTTCATGCATTTACTAATTATTTTGAGCTATAAGACCCTACAATTGAAAAGCATTTCAAATGAACTCTGAAAAGGTTGAAAGTTGGCATGGTATCATCATTTCATCCACATAGCATGTGCAAGAAAGTTGAGAGGGTTACGGCAAAAACTGGATGCACTTCGTGTACAAAACAGACAATCTCTTTCAAAGTATCAGGATTTCATACGGAAACTCGTCTCTTACAAAGGGATTTCATTTTTTTAAACTTATTTGAACTCCTGACGTTTTGTGTGTTCTAAATGCACCATTCAAAGCCACATCATCATTTTTAATCCTTTCTGACTTCATTTGTTATTTTTCATGCATTTACTAATTATTTTGAGCTATAAGACCCTAAAATTGAAAAGCATTTCAAATGAACTCTGAAAAGGTTGAAATTTGGCATGGTATCATCATTTCATCCACATAGCATGTGAAAGAAAGTTGACAGGGTTATGGCAAAAACAGGATGCACTTCCTGTACAAAACGGACAATCTCTATCAAAGTATCAGGATTTCATACGGAAACTCGTGTGTTACAAAGGGATTTCATTCTTTAAAACTTATTTGAACTCCTGACTTTTTGTGTGTTCAAAATGCACCATTCAAAGCCACATCATCATTTTTCAATCCTTTCTGACTTCATTTGTTATTTTTCATGCATTTACTAATTATTTTGAGCTATAAGACCCTAAAATTGAAAAGAATTTCAAATGAACTCTGAAAAGGTTGAAAGTTGGCATGGTATCATCATTCCATCCACATAGCATGTGCAAGAAAGTTGAGAGGGTTACGGCAAAAACAGGATGCACTTCGTGTACAAAACGGACAATCTCTATCAAAGTATCAGGATTTCATACGGAAACTCGTCTCTTACTAAGGATTTCATTTTTTTAAACTTATTTGAACTCCTGACGTTTTGTGTGTTCAAAATGCACCATTCAAAGCCACATCATCATTTTTCAATCCTTTCTGACTTCATTTGTTATTTTTCATGCATTTACTAATTATTTTGAGCTATAAGACCCTAAAATTGAAAAGCATTTCAAATGAACTCTGAAAAGGTTGAAAGTTGGCATGGTATCATCATTTCATCCACATAGCGTGTGCAAGAAAGTTGAGAGGGTTACGGCATAAACTGGATACACTTCGTGTACAAAACGGACAATCTCTTTCAAAGTATCAGGATTTCATACGAAAACTCGTGTGGTACAAAGGGATTTCATTTTTAAAAACTTATTTGAACTCCTGACTTTTTGTGTGTTCAAAATGCACCATTCAAAGCCACATCATCATTTTTCAATCATTCTGACTTCATTCGTTGTTTTTCATGCATTTACTAATTATTTTGAGCTATAAGACCCTGAAATTGAAAAGCATTTCAAATGAACTCTTAAAAGGTTGAAAGTTGGCATGGTATCATCATTTCATCCACATAGCATGTGCAAGAAAGTTGAGAGGGTTACGGCAAAAACTGGATGCACTTCGTGTACAAAACGGACAATCTCTTTCAAAGCATCAGGATTTCATACGGAAACTCATCTCTTACAAAGGGATTTCATTTTTTAAAACTTATTTGAACTCCTGACGTTTTGTGTCTTCAAAATGCACCATTCAAAGCCACATCATCATTTTTCAATCCTTTCTGACTTCATTTGTTATTTTTCAAGCATTTACTAATTATTTTGAGCTATAAGACCCTGAAATTGAAAAGCATTTCAAATGAACTCTTAAAAGGTTGAAAGTTGGCATGGTATCATCATTTCATCCACATAGCATGTGCAAGAAAGTTGAGAGGGTTACGGCAAAAACTGGATGCACTTCGTGTACAAAACGGACAATCTCTTTCAAAGTATTAGGATTTCATACGGAAACTCGTCTGTTACAAAGGGATTTCATTTTTTAAAACTTATTTGAACTCCTGACTTTTTGTGTGTTCAAAATGCACCATTCAAAGCCACATCATCATTTTTCAGTCCGTTCTGACTTCATTTGTTAATTTTCATGCATTTACTAATTATTTTGAGCTATAAGACCCTACAATTGAAAAGCATTTCAAATGAACTCCGAAAAGGTTGAAAGTTGGCATGGTATCATCATTTCATCCACATAGCATGTGCAAGAAAGTTGAGAGGGTTACGGCAAAAACTGGATGCACTTCGTGTACAAAACGGACAATCTCTTTCAAAGTATCAGGATTTCATACGGAAACTCGTCTCTTACAAAGGGATTTCATTTTTTTAAACTTATTTGAACTCCTGACGTTTTGTGTGTTCTAAATGCACCATTCAAAGCCACATCATCATTTTTAATCCTTTCTGACTTCATTTGTTATTTTTCATGCATTTACTAATTATTTTGAGCTATAAGACCCTAAAATTGAAAAGCATTTCAAATGAACTCTGAAAAGGTTGAAATTTGGCATGGTATCATCATTTCATCCACATAGCATGTGAAAGAAAGTTGACAGGGTTATGGCAAAAACAGGATGCACTTCCTGTACAAAACGGACAATCTCTATCAAAGTATCAGGATTTCATACGGAAACTCGTGTGTTACAAAGGGATTTCATTCTTTAAAACTTATTTGAACTCCTGACTTTTTGTGTGTTCAAAATGCACCATTCAAAGCCACATCATCATTTTTCAATCCTTTCTGACTTCATTTGTTATTTTTCATGCATTTACTAATTATTTTGAGCTATAAGACCCTAAAATTGAAAAGAATTTCAAATGAACTCTGAAAAGGTTGAAAGTTGGCATGGTATCATCATTCCATCCACATAGCATGTGCAAGAAAGTTGAGAGGGTTACGGCAAAAACAGGATGCACTTCGTGTACAAAACGGACAATCTCTATCAAAGTATCAGGATTTCATACGGAAACTCGTCTCTTACTAAGGATTTCATTTTTTTAAACTTATTTGAACTCCTGACGTTTTGTGTGTTCAAAATGCACCATTCAAAGCCACATCATCATTTTTCAATCCTTTCTGACTTCATTTGTTATTTTTCATGCATTTACTAATTATTTTGAGCTATAAGACCCTAAAATTGAAAAGCATTTCAAATGAACTCTGAAAAGGTTGAAAGTTGGCATGGTATCATCATTTCATCCACATAGCGTGTGCAAGAAAGTTGAGAGGGTTACGGCATAAACTGGATACACTTCGTGTACAAAACGGACAATCTCTTTCAAAGTATCAGGATTTCATACGAAAACTCGTGTGGTACAAAGGGATTTCATTTTTAAAAACTTATTTGAACTCCTGACTTTTTGTGTGTTCAAAATGCACCATTCAAAGCCACATCATCATTTTTCAATCATTCTGACTTCATTCGTTGTTTTTCATGCATTTACTAATTATTTTGAGCTATAAGACCCTGAAATTGAAAAGCATTTCAAATGAACTCTTAAAAGGTTGAAAGTTGGCATGGTATCATCATTTCATCCACATAGCATGTGCAAGAAAGTTGAGAGGGTTACGGCAAAAACTGGATGCACTTCGTGTACAAAACGGACAATCTCTTTCAAAGCATCAGGATTTCATACGGAAACTCATCTCTTACAAAGGGATTTCATTTTTTAAAACTTATTTGAACTCCTGACGTTTTGTGTCTTCAAAATGCACCATTCAAAGCCACATCATCATTTTTCAATCCTTTCTGACTTCATTTGTTATTTTTCAAGCATTTACTAATTATTTTGAGCTATAAGACCCAAAAATTGAAAAGTATTTCAAATGAACTCTGAAAAGGTTGAAAGTTGGCATGGTATCATCATTTCATCCACATAGCATGTGAAAGAAAGTTGAGAGGGTTACGGCAAAAACAGGATGCACTTCGTGTACAAAACGGACAAACTCTATCAAAGTATCAGGATTTCATACGGAAACTCGTCTGTTACAAAGGGACTTCATTTTTTCAAACTTATTTGAACTCCTGACTTTTTGTGTCTTCAAAATGCACCATTCAAAGCCACATCATCATTTTTCAATCCTTTCTGACTTCATTTGTTATTTTTCATGCATTTACTAATTATTTTGAGCTATAAGACCCTAAAATTGAAAAGCATTTCAAATGAACTCTGAAAAGGTTGAAAGTTGGCATGGTATCATCATTTCATCGACATAGCATGTCCAAGAAAGTTGAGAGGGTTACGGCAAAAACGGGATGCACTTCGTGTACAAAACGGACAATCTCTTTCAAAGTATTAGGATTTCATAAGGAAACTCGTCTGTTACAAAGGGACTTCATTTTTAAAAACTTATTTGAACTCCTGACTTTTTGTGTGTTCAAAATGCACCATTCAAAGCCACATCATCATTTTTCAATCCGTTCTGACTTCATTTGTTATTTTTCATGCATTTACTAATTATTTTGAGCTATAAGACCCTAAAATTGAAAAGCATTTCAAATGAACTCTGAAAAGGTTGAAAGTTGGCATGGTATCATCATTTCATCCACATAGCATGTGAAAGAAAGTTGAGAGGGTTACGGCAAAAACTGGATGCACTTCGTGTACAAAACGGACAATCTCTTTCAAAGTATCAGGATTTCATGCGGAAACTCGTCTGTTACAAAGGGATTTCATTTTTTAAAACTTATTTGAACTCTTGACTTTTTGTGTGTTCAAAATGCACCATTTAAAGCCAAATCATCATATTCCAATCCTTTCCGACTTCATTCGTTATTTTTCATGCATTTACTAATTATTTTGAGCTATAAGACCCTAAGATTAAAAAGCATTTCAAATGAACTCTGAAAAGGTTGAAAGTTGGCATGGTATCATCATTTCATCCACATAGCATGTGCAAGAAAGTTGAGAGGGTTACGGCAAAAACTGGATGCACTTCGTGTACAAAACGGACAATCTCTTTCAAAGTATCAGGATTTCATACGGAAACTCGTCTGTTACAAAGGGATTTCATTTTATAAAACTTATTTGAACTCCTGACTTTTTGTGTGTTCAAAATGCACC
>NW_027333385.1:0-22280 GCF_002575655.3 Aegilops tauschii subsp. strangulata | reverse complement strand
GAAAAGCATTTCAAATGAACTCTGAAAAGGTTGAAAGTTAGCATGGTATCATCATTTCATCCACATAGCATGTGCAATAAAGTTGAGAGGGTTACGGCAAAAACTGGATGCACTTCGTGTACAAAACGGACAATCTCTTTCAAAGTATCAGGATTTCATATGGAAACTCGCAGTTACATAGGGATTTCATTTTTTAAAACTTATTTGAACTCCTGACTTTTTGTGTGTTCAAAATGCACCATTCAAAGCCACATCATCATTTTTCAATCCTTTCTGACTTCATTTGTTATTTTTCATGCATTTACTAATTATTTTGAGCTATAAGACCCTAAAATTGAAAAGCATTTCAAATGAACTCTGAAAAGGTTGAAAGTTAGCATGGTATCATCATTTCATCCACATAGCATGTGCAAGAAAGTTGAGAGGGTTACGGCAAAAACTGGATGCACTTCGTGTACAAAACGGACAATCTCTTTCAAAGTATCAGGATTTCATACGGAAACTCGTCTGTTACAAAGAGATTTCATTTTTTAAAACTTATTTGAACTCCTGACTTTTGTGTGTTCAAAATGCACCTTTAAAAGCCACATCATCATTTTTCAATCCTTTCTCGCTTCATTTGTTATTTTTCATGCATTTACTAATTATTTTGAGTTATAAGACCCTAAAATTGAAAACCATTTCAAATGAACTCTGAAAAGGTTGAAAGTTGGCATGGTATCATCATTCCATCCACATAGCATGTGCAAGAAAGTTGAGAGGGTTACGGCAAAAACTGGATGCACTTCGTGTACAAAACGGACAATCTCTTTCAAAGTATCAGGATTTCATATGGAAACTCGCTGTTACAAAGGGATTTCATTTTTTAAAACTTATTTGAACTCCTGACTTTTTGTGTGTTCAAAATGCACCATTCAAAGCCACATCATCATTTTTCAATCCTTTCTGACTTCATTTGTTATTTTTCATGCATTTACTAATTATTTTGAGCTATAAGACCTAAAATTGAAAAGCATTTCAAATGAACTCTGAAAAGGTTGAAAGTTAGCATGGTATCATCATTTCATCCACATAGCATGTGCAATAAAGTTGAGAGGGTTACGGCAAAAACTGGATGCACTTCGTGTACAAAACGGACAATCTCTTTCAAAGTATCAGGATTTCATATGGAAACTCGCAGTTACATAGGGATTTCATTTTTTAAAACTTATTTGAACTCCTGACTTTTTGTGTGTTCAAAATGCACCATTCAAAGCCACATCATCATTTTTCAATCCTTTCTGACTTCATTTGTTATTTTTCATGCATTTACTAATTATTTTGAGCTATAAGACCCTAAAATTGAAAACCATTTCAAATGAACTCTGAAAAGGTTGAAAGTTGGCATGGTATCATCATTTCATCCACATAGCATGTGCAATAAAGTTGAGAGGGTTACGGCAAAAACTGGACGCACTTCGTGTGCAAAACGGACAATCTCTTTCAAAGTATCAGGATTTCATACGGAAACTCGTCTGTTACAAAGGGATTTCGTTTTTTAAAACTTATTTGAACTCCTGACTTTTTGTGTGTTCAAAATGCACCATTCAAAGCCACATCATCATTTTTCAATCCTTTCTGGCTTCATTTGTTATTTTTCATGCATTTACTAATTATTTTGAGCTATAAGACCCTAAAATTGAAAAGCATTTCAAATGAACTCTGAAAAGGCTGAAAGTTGGCATGGTATCATCATTCCATCCACATAGCATGTGCAAGAAAGTTGAGAGGGTTACGGCAAAAATTGGATGCACTTCGTGTACAAAACGGACAATCTCTTTCAAAGTATCAGGATTTCATATAGAAACCCGTCTGTTACAAAGGGATTTAATTTTTTTAAACTTATTTGAACTCCTGACTTTTTGTGTGTTCAAAATGCACCATTCAAAGCCACATCATCATTTTTCAATCCTTTCTCGCTTCATTTGTTATTTTTCATGCATTTACTAATTATTTTGAGTTATAAGACCCTAAAATTGAAAAGCATTTCAAATGAACTCTGAAAAGGTTGAAGTTGGCATGGTATCATGATTTCATCCACATAGCATGTGCAATAAAGTTGAGAGGGTTACGGCAAAAACTGGATGCACTTCGTGTACAAAACGGACAATCTCTTTCAAAGTATCAGGATTTCAAACGGAAACTCGTCTCTTACAAAGGGATTTCATTTTTTAAAACTTATTTGAACTCCTGACTTTTGTGTGTTCAAAATGCACCTTTAAAAGCCACATCATCATTTTTCAATCCTTTCTCGCTTCATTTGTTATTTTTCATGCATTTACTAATTATTTTGAGGTATAAGACCCTAAAATTGAAAACCATTTCAAATGAACTCTGAAAAGGTTGAAAGTTGGCATGGTATCATCATTTCATCCACATAGCATGTGCAATAAAGTTGAGAGGGTTACGGCAAAAACTGGATGCACTTCGTGTGCAAAACGGACAATCTCTTTCAAAGTATCAGGATTTCATACGGAAACTCGTCTCTTACAAAGGGATTTCATTTTTTAAAACTTATTTGAACTCCTGACTTTTTGTGTGTTCAAAATGCACCATTCAAAGCCACATCATCATTTTTCAATCCTTTCTGGCTTCATTTGTTATTTTTCATGCATTTACTAATTATTTTGAGCTATAAGACCCTAAAATTGAAAAGCATTTCAAATGAACTCTGAAAAGGTTGAAAGTTGGCATGGTATCATCATTTCATCCACATAGCATGTGCAATAAAGTTGAGAGGGTTACGGCAAAAACTGGATGCACTTCGTGTACAAAACGGACAATCTCTTTCAAAGTATCAGGATTTCATATAGAAACCCGTCTGTTACAAAGGGATTTAATTTTTTTAAACTTATTTGAACTCCTGACTTTTTGTGTGTTCAAAATGCACCATTCAAAGCCACATCATCATTTTTCAAGCCTTTCTCGCTTCATTTGTTATTTTTCATGCATTTACTAATTATTTTGAGTTATAAGACCCTAAAATTGAAAAGCATTTCAAATGAACTCTGAAAAGGTTGAAAGTTGGCATGGTATCATGATTTCATCCACATAGCATGTGCAATAAAGTTGAGAGGGTTACGGCAAAAACTGGATGCACTTCGTGTACAAAACGGACAATCTCTTTCAAAGTATCAGGATTTCAAACGGAAACTCGTCTCTTACAAAGGGATTTCATTTTTTAAAACTTATTTGAACTCCTGACTTTTCGTGTGTTCAAAATGCACCATTCAAAGCCACATCATCATTTTTCAATCCTTTCTGACTTCATTTGTTATTTTTCATGCGTTTACTAATTATTTTGAGCTATAAGACCCTAAAATTGAAAAGCATTTCAAATGAACTCTGAAAAGGTTGAAAGCTGGCATGGTATCATCATTTCATCCACATAGAATGTGCAAGAAAGTTGAGAGGGTTACGGCAAAAACTGGATGCACTTCGTGTACAAAACGGACAATCTCTTTCAAAGTATCAGGATTTCATACGGAAACTCGTCTGTTACAAAGGGATTTCATTTTTTAAAACTTATTTGAACTCCTGACTTTTGTGTGTTCAAAATGCACCTTTAAAAGCCACATCATCATTTTTCAATCCTTTCTCGCTTCATTTGTTATTTTTCATGCATTTACTAATTATTTTGAGGTATAAGACCCTAAAATTGAAAACCATTTCAAATGAACTCTGAAAAGGTTGAAAGTTGGCATGGTATCATCATTTCATCCACATAGCATGTGCAATAAAGTTGAGAGGGTTACGGCAAAAACTGGATGCACTTCGTGTGCAAAACGGACAATCTCTTTCAAAGTATCAGGATTTCATACGGAAACTCGTCTCTTACAAAGGGATTTCGTTTTTTAAAACTTATTTGAACTCCTGACTTTTTGTGTGTTCAAAATGCACCATTCAAAGCCACATCATCATTTTTCAATCCTTTCTGGCTTCATTTGTTATTTTTCATGCATTTACTAATTATTTTGAGCTATAAGACCCTAAAATTGAAAAGCATTTCAAATGAACTCTGAAAAGGTTGAAAGTTGGCATGGTATCATCATTCCATCCACATAGCATGTGCAAGAAAGTTGAGAGGGTTACGGCAAAAACTGGATGCACTTCGTGTACAAAACGGACAATCTCTTTCAAAGTATCAGGATTTCATATAGAAACCCGTCTGTTACAAAGGGATTTAATTTTTTTAAACTTATTTGAACTCCTGACTTTTTGTGTGTTCAAAATGCACCATTCAAAGCCACATCATCATTTTTCAATCCTTTCTCGCTTCATTTGTTATTTTTCATGCATTTACTAATTATTTTGAGTTATAAGAC
The DNA here is from genome assembly GCF_002575655.3 of Aegilops tauschii subsp. strangulata. Lineage (NCBI taxonomy): Eukaryota > Viridiplantae > Streptophyta > Magnoliopsida > Poales > Poaceae > Aegilops > Aegilops tauschii. The sequence goes on along the minus strand of NW_027333385.1, from coordinate 17,916 downwards.
CCTAAAATTGAAAAGCATTTCAAATGAACTCTGAAAAGGTTGAAAGTTGGCATGGTATCATGATTTCATCCACATAGCATGTGCAATAAAGTTGAGAGGGTTACGGCAAAAACTGGATGCACTTCGTGTACAAAACGGACAATCTCTTTCAAAGTATCAGGATTTCAAACGGAAACTCGTCTCTTACAAAGGGATTTCATTTTTTAAAACTTATTTGAACTCCTGACTTTTCGTGTGTTCAAAATGCACCATTCAAAGCCACATCATCATTTTTCAATCCTTTCTGACTTCATTTGTTATTTTTCATGCGTTTACTAATTATTTTGAGCTATAAGACATTAAAATTGAAAAGCATTTCAAATGAACTCTGAAAAGGTTGAAAGCTGGCATGGTATCATCATTTCATCCACATAGAATGTGCAAGAAAGTTGAGAGGGTTACGGCAAAAACTGGATGCACTTCGTGTACAAAACGGACAATCTCTTTCAAAGTATCAGGATTTCATACGGAAACTCGTCTGTTACAAAGGGATTTCATTTTTTAAAACTTATTTGAACTCCTGACTTTTTGTGTGTTCAAAATGCACCATTCAAAGCCACATCATCATTTTTCAATCCTTTCTGGCTTCATTTGTTATTTTTCATGCATTTACTAATTATTTTGAGCTATAAGACCCTAAAATTGAAAAGCATTTCAAATGAACTCTGAAAAGGTTGAAAGTTGGCATGGTATCATCATTTCATCCACATAGCATGTGCAATAAAGTTGAGAGGGTTACGGCAAAAACTGGATGCACTTCGTGTACAAAACGGACAATCTCTTTCAAAGTATCAGGATTTCATACGGAAACTCGTCTGTTACAAAGGGATTTCGTTTTTTAAAGCTTATTTGAACTCCTGACTTTTTGTGTGTTCAAAATGCACCATTCAAAAACACATCATCATTTTTCAATCCTTTCTGACTTCATTTGTTACTTTTCATGCATTTACTAATTATTTTGAGCTATAAGACCCTAAAATTGAAAAGCATTTCAAATGAACTCTGAAAAGGTTGAAAGTTGGCATGGTATCATCATTTCATCCACATAGCATGTGCAATAAAGTTGAGAGGGTTACGGCAAAAACTGGATGCACTTCGTGTACAAAACGGACAATCTCTTTCAAAGTATCAGGATTTCATACGGAAACTCGTCTGTTACAAAGGGATTTCGTTTTTTAAAGCTTATTTGAACTCCTGACTTTTTGTGTGTTCAAAATGCACCATTCAAAGCCACATCATCATTTTTCAATCCTTTCTGGCTTCATTTGTTATTTTTCATGCGTTTACTAATTATTTTGAGCTATAAGACCCTAAAATTGAAAAGCATTTCAATTGAACTCTGAAAAGGTTGAAAGCTGGCATGGTATCATCATTTCATCCACATAGCATGTGCAATAAAGTTGAGAGGGTTACGGCAAAAACTGGATGCACTTCGTGTACAAAACGGACAATCTCTTTCAAAGTATCAGGATTTCATACGGAAACTCGTCTGTTACAAAGGGATTTCATTTTTTAAAACTTATTTGAACTCCTGACTTTTTGTGTGTTCAAAATGCACCATTCAAAGCCACATCATCATTTTTCAATCCTTTCTGACTTCATTTGTTACTTTTCATGCATTTACTAATTATTTTGAGCTATAAGACCCTAAAATTGAAAAGCATTTCAAATGAACTCTGAAAAGGTTGAAAGTTGGCATGGTATCATGATTTCATCCACATAGCATGTGCAATAAAGTTGAGAGGGTTACGGCAAAAACTGGATGCACTTCGTGTACAAAACGGACAATCTCTTTCAAAGTATCAGGATTTCAAACGGAAACTCGTCTCTTACAAAGGGATTTCATTTTTTAAAACTTATTTGAACTCCTGACTTTTCGTGTGTTCAAAATGCACCATTCAAAGCCACATCATCATTTTTCAATCCTTTCTGACTTCATTTGTTATTTTTCATGCATTTACTAATTATTTTGAGCTATAAGACCCTAAAATTGAAAACCATTTCAAATGAACTCTGAAAAGGTTGAAAGTTGGCATGGTATCATCATTCCATCCACATAGCATGTGCAAGAAAGTTGAGAGGGTTACGGCAAAAACTGGATGCACTTCGTGTACAAAACGGACAATCTCTTTCAAAGTATCAGGATTTCCTATGGAAACTCGCTGTTACAAAGGGATTTCATTTTTTAAAACTTATTTGAACTCCTGACTTTTTGTGTGTTCAAAATGCACCATTCAAAGCCACATCATCATTTTTCAATCCTTTCTGACTTCATTTGTTATTTTTCATGCATTTACTAATTATTTTGAGCTATAAGACCTAAAATTGAAAAGCATTTCAAATGAACTCTGAAAAGGTTGAAAGTTAGCATGGTATCATCATTTCATCCACATAGAATGTGCAATAAATTTGAGAGGGTTACGGCAAAAACTGGATGCACTTCGTGTACAAAACGGACAATCTCTTTCAAAGTATCAGGATTTCATATGGAAACTCGCTGTTACATAGGGATTTCATTTTTTAAAACTTATCTGAACTCCTGACTTTTTGTGTGTTCAAAATGCACCATTCAAAGCCACATCATCATTTTTCAATCCTTTCTGACTTCATTTGTTATTTTTCATGCATTTACTAATTATTTTGAGCTATACGACCCTAAAATTGAAAAGCATTTCAAATGAACTCTGAAAAGGTTGAAAGTTAGCATGGTATCATCATTTCATCCACATAGCATGTGCAAGAAAGTTGAGAGGGTTACGGCAAAAACTGGATGCACTTCGTGTACAAAACGGACAATCTCTTTCAAAGTATCAGGATTTCATACGGAAACTCGTCTGTTACAAAGGGATTTCATTTTTTAAAACTTATTTGAACTCCTGACTTTTTGTGTGTTCAAAATGCACCTTTAAAAGCCACATCATCATTTTTCAATCCTTTCTCGCTTCATTTGTTATTTTTCATGCATTTACTAATTATTTTGAGGTATAAGACCCTAAAATTGAAAACCATTTCAAATGAACTCTGGAAAGGTTGAAAGTTGGCATGGTATCATCATTTCATCCACATAGCATGTGCAATAAAGTTGAGAGGGTTACGGCAAAAACTGGATGCACTTCGTGTGCAAAACGGACAATCTCTTTCAAAGTATCAGGATTTCATACGGAAACTCGTCTCTTACAAAGGGATTTCGTTTTTTAAAACTTACTTGAACTCCTGACTTTTTGTGTGTTCAAAATGCACCATTCAAAGCCACATCATCATTTTTCAATCCTTTCTGGCTTCATTTGTTATTTTTCATGCATTTACTAATTATTTTGAGCTATACGACCCTAAAATTGAAAAGCATTTCAAATGAACTCTGAAAAGGTTGAAAGTTGGCATGGTATCATGATTTCATCCACATAGCATGTGCAATAAAGTTGAGAGGGTTACGGCAAAAACTGGATGCACTTCGTGTACAAAACGAACAATCTCTTTCAAAGTATCAGGATTTCAAACGGAAACTCGTCTCTTACAAAGGGATTTCATTTTTTAAAACTTATTTGAACTCCTGACTTTTCGTGTGTTCAAAATGCACCATTCAAAGCCACATCATCATTTTTCAATCCTTTCTGACTTCATTTGTTATTTTTCATGCGTTTACTAATTATTTTGAGCTATAAGACATTAAAATTGAAAAGCATTTCAAATGAACTCTGAAAAGGTTGAAAGCTGGCATGGTATCATCATTTCATCCACATAGAATGTGCAAGAAAGTTGAGAGGGTTACGGCAAAAACTGGATGCACTTCGTGTACAAAACGGACAATCTCTTTCAAAGTATCAGGATTTCATACGGAAACTCGTCTGTTACAAAGGGATTTCATTTTTTAAAACTTATTTGAACTCCTGACTTTTTGTGTGTTCAAAATGCACCATTCAAAGCCACATCATCATTTTTCAATCCTTTCTGGCTTCATTTGTTATTTTTCATGCATTTACTAATTATTTTGAGCTATAAGACCCTAAAATTGAAAAGCATTTCAAATGAACTCTGAAAAGGTTGAAAGTTGGCATGGTATCATGATTTCATCCACATAGCATGTGCAATAAAGTTGAGAGGGTTACGGCAAAAACTGGATGCACTTCGTGTACAAAACGAACAATCTCTTTCAAAGTATCAGGATTTCAAACGGAAACTCGTCTCTTACAAAGGGATTTCATTTTTTAAAACTTATTTGAACTCCTGACTTTTCGTGTGTTCAAAATGCACCATTCAAAGCCACATCATCATTTTTCAATCCTTTCTGACTTCATTTGTTATTTTTCATGCATTTACTAATTATTTTGAGCTATAAGACCCTAAAATTGAAAACCATTTCAAATGAACTCTGAAAAGGTTGAAAGTTGGCATGGTATCATCATTCCATCCACATAGCATGTGCAAGAAAGTTGAGAGGGTTACGGCAAAAACTGGATGCACTTCGTGTACAAAACGGACAATCTCTTTCAAAGTATCAGGATTTCATATGGAAACTCGCTGTTACAAAGGGATTTCATTTTTTAAAACTTATTTGAACTCCTGACTTTTTGTGTGTTCAAAATGCACCATTCAAAGCCACATCACCATTTTTCAATCCTTTCTGACTTCATTTGTTATTTTTCATGCATTTACTAATTATTTTGAGCTATAAGACCTAAAATTGAAAAGCATTTCAAATGAACTCTGAAAAGGTTGAAAATTAGCATGGTATCATCATTTCATCCACATAGCATGTGCAATAAAGTTGAGAGGGTTACGGCAAAAACTGGATGCACTTCGTGTACAAAACGGACAATCTCTTTCAAAGTATCAGGATTTCATATGGAAACTCGTTGTTACATAGGGATTTCATTTTTTAAAACTTATTTGAACTCCTGACTTTTTGTGTGTTCAAAATGCACCTTTAAAAGCCACATCATCATTTTTCAATCCTTTCTCGCTTCATTTGTTATTTTTCATGCATTTACTAATTATTTTGAGTTATAAGACCCTAAAATTGAAAACCATTTCAAATGAACTCTGAAAAGGTTGAAAGTTGGCATGGTATCATCATTTCTTCCACATAGCATGTGCAAGAAAGTTGAGAGGGTTACGGCAAAAACTGGATGCACTTCGTGTACAAAACGGACAATCTCTTTCAAAGTATCAGGATTTCATACGGAAACTCGTCTGTTACAAATGGATTTCGTTTCTTAAAACTTATTTGAACTCCTGACTTTTTGTGTGTTCAAAATGCACCATTCAAAGCCACATCATCATTTTTCAATCCGTTCTGACTTCATTTGTTATTTTTCATGCATTTACTAATTATTTTGAGCTATAAGACCCTAAAATTGAAAAGCATTTCAAATGAACTCTGAAAAGGTTGAAAGTTGGCATGGTATCATCATTTCATCCACATAGCATGTGCAATAAAGTTGAGAGGGTTACGGCAAAAACTGGATGCACTTCGTGTACAAAACGGACAATCTCTTTCAAAGTATCAGGATTTCATACGGAAACTCGTCTCTTACAAAGGGATTTCATTTTTTCAAACTTATTTGAACTCCTGACTTTTTGTGTGTTCAAAATGCACCTTTAAAAGCCACATCATCATTTTTCAATCCTTTCTGACTTCATTTGTTACTTTTCATGCATTTCCTAATTATTTTGAGTTATAAGACCCTAAAATTGAAAAGCATTTCAAATGAACTCTGAAAAGGTTGAAAGTTGGCATGGTATCATGATTTCATCCACATAGCATGTGCAATAAAGTTGAGAGGGTTACAGCAAAAACTGGATGCACTTCGTGTACAAAACGGACAATCTCTTTCAAAGTATCAGGATTTCATACGGAAACTCGTCTCTTACAAAGGGATTTCATTTTTTAAAACTTATTTGAACTCCTGACTTTTTGTGTGTTCAAAATGCACCATTCAAAGCCACATCATCATTTTTCAATCCTTTCTGACTTCATTTGTTATTTTTCATGCATTTACTAATTATTTTGAGCTATAAGACCCTAAAATTGAAAATCATTTCAAATGAACTCTAAAAAGGTTGAAAGTTGGCATGGTATCATGATTTCATCCACATAGCATGTGCAAGAAAGTTGAGAGGGTTAGGGCAAAAACTGGATGCACTTCGTGTACAAAACGGACAATCTCTTTCAAAGTATCAGGATTTCATACGGAAACTCGTCTCTTACAAAGGGATTTCATTTTTTAAAACTTATTTGAACTCCTGACTTTTTGTGTGTTCAAAATGCACCATTCAAAGCCACATCATCATTTTTCAATCCTTTCTGACTTCATTTGTTATTTTTCATGCATTTACTAATTATTTTGAGCTATAAGACCCTAAAATTGAAAAGCATTTCAAATGAACTCTGAAAAGGTTGAAAGTTGGCATGGTACCATCATTTCATCCACATAGCATGTGCAATAAAGTTGAGAGGGTTACGGCAAAAACTGGAAGCACTTCGTGTACAAAACGGACAATCTCTTTCAAAGTATCAGGATTTCAAACGGAAACTCGTCTCTTACAAAGGGATTTCATTTTTTAAAACTTATTTGAACTCCTGACTTTTTGTGTGTTCAAAATGCACCATTCAAAGCCACATCATCATTTTTCAATCCTTTCTGGCTTCATTTGTTATTTTTCATGCATTTACTAATTATTTTGAGTTATAAGACCCTAAAATTGAAAACCATTTCAAATGAACTCTGAAAAGGCTGAAAGTTGGCATGGTATCATCATTCCATCCACATAGCATGTGCAAGAATGTTGAGAGGGTTACGGCAAAAACTGGATGCACTTCGTGTACAAAACGGACAATCTCTTTCAAAGTATCAGGATTTCATATAGAAACTCGTCTGTTACAAAGGGATTTAATTTTTTTAAACTTATTTGAACTCCTGACTTTTTGTGTGTTCAAAATGCACCATTCAAAGCCACATCATCATTTTTCAATCCTTTCTCGCTTCATTTGTTATTTTTCATGCATTTACTAATTATTTTGAGTTATAAGACCCTAAAATTGAAAAGCATTTCAAATGAACTCTGAAAAGGTTGAAAGTTGGCATGGTATCATGATTTCATCCACATAGCATGTGCAATAAAGTTGAGAGGGTTACGGCAAAAACTGGATGCACTTCGTGTACAAAACGGACAATCTCTTTCAAAGTATCAGGATTTCAAACGGAAACTCGTCTCTTACAAAGGGATTTCATTTTTTAAAACTTATTTGAACTCCTGACTTTTCGTGTGTTCAAAATGCACCTTTAAAAGCCACATCATCATTTTTCAATCCTTTCTCGCTTCATTTGTTATTTTTCATGCATTTACTAATTATTTTGAGGTATAAGACCCTAAAATTGAAAACCATTTCAAATGAACTCTGAAAAGGTTGAAAGTTGGCATGGTATCATCATTTCATCCACATAGCATGTGCAATAAAGTTGAGAGGGTTACGGCAAAAACTGGATGCACTTCGTGTGCAAAACGGACAATCTCTTTCAAAGTATCAGGATTTCATACGGAAACTCGTCTCTTACAAAGGGATTTCGTTTTTTAAAACTTATTTGAACTCCTGACTTTTTGTGTGTTCAAAATGCACCATTCAAAGCCACATCATCATTTTTCAATCCTTTCTGGCTTCATTTGTTATTTTTCATGCATTTACTAATTATTTTGAGCTATAAGACCCTAAAATTGAAAAGCATTTCAAATGAACTCTGAAAAGGTTGAAAGTTGGCATGGTATCATCATTTCATCCACATAGCATGTGCAATAAAGTTGAGAGGGTTACGGCAAAAACTGGATGCACTTCGTGTACAAAACGGACAATCTCTTTCAAAGTATCAGGATTTCATACGGAAACTCGTCTGTTACAAAGGGATTTCGTTTTTTAAAGCTTATTTGAACTCCTGACTTTTTGTGTGTTCAAAATGCACCATTCAAAGCCACATCATCATTTTTCAATCCTTTCTGGCTTCATTTGTTATTTTTCATGCGTTTACTAATTATTTTGAGCTATAAGACCCTAAAATTGAAAAGCATTTCAATTAAACTCTGAAAAGGTTGAAATCTGGCATGGTATCATCATTTCATCCACATAGCATGTGCAATAAAGTTGAGAGGGTTACGGCAAAAACTGGATGCACTTCGTGTACAAAACGGACAATCTCTTTCAAAGTATCAGGATTTCATACGGAAACTCGTCTGTTACAAAGGGATTTCATTTTTTAAAACTTATTTGAACTCCTGACTTTTTGTGTGTTCAAAATGCACCATTCAAAGCCACATCATCATTTTTCAATCCTTTCTGACTTCATTTGTTACTTTTCATGCATTTACTAATTATTTTGAGCTATAAGACCCTAAAATTGAAAAGCATTTCAAATGAACTCTGAAAAGGTTGAAAGTTGGCATGGTATCATGATTTCATCCACATAGCATGTGCAATAAAGTTGAGAGGGTTACGGCAAAAACTGGATGCACTTCGTGTACAAAACGGACAATCTCTTTCAAAGTATCAGGATTTCAAACGGAAACTCGTCTCTTACAAAGGGATTTCATTTTTTAAAACTTATTTGAACTCCTGACTTTTCGTGTGTTCAAAATGCACCATTCAAAGCCACATCATCATTTTTCAATCCTTTCTGACTTCATTTGTTATTTTTCATGCGTTTACTAATTATTTTGAGCTATAAGACCCTAAAATTGAAAAGCATTTCAAATGAACTCTGAAAAGGTTGAAAGCTGGCATGGTATCATCATTTCATCCACATAGAATGTGCAAGAAAGTTGAGAGGGTTACGGCAAAAACTGGATGCACTTCGTGTACAAAACGGACAATCTCTTTCAAAGTATCAGGATTTCATACGGAAACTCGTCTGTTACAAAGGGATTTCATTTTTTAAAACTTATTTGAACTCCTGACTTTTGTGTGTTCAAAATGCACCTTTAAAAGCCACATCATCATTTTTCAATCCTTTCTCGCTTCATTTGTTATTTTTCATGCATTTACTAATTATTTTGAGGTATAAGACCCTAAAATTGAAAACCATTTCAAATGAACTCTGAAAAGGTTGAAAGTTGGCATGGTATCATCATTTCATCCACATAGCATGTGCAATAAAGTTGAGAGGGTTACGGCAAAAACTGGATGCACTTCGTGTGCAAAACGGACAATCTCTTTCAAAGTATCAGGATTTCATACGGAAACTCGTCTCTTACAAAGGGATTTCGTTTTTTAAAACTTATTTGAACTCCTGACTTTTTGTGTGTTCAAAATGCACCATTCAAAGCCACATCATCATTTTTCAATCCTTTCTGGCTTCATTTGTTATTTTTCATGCATTTACTAATTATTTTGAGCTATAAGACCCTAAAATTGAAAAGCATTTCAAATGAACTCTGAAAAGGTTGAAAGTTGGCATGGTATCATCATTTCATCCACATAGCATGTGCAATAAAGTTGAGAGGGTTACGGCAAAAACTGGATGCACTTCGTGTACAAAACGGACAATCTCTTTCAAAGTATCAGGATTTCATACGGAAACTCGTCTGTTACAAAGGGATTTCGTTTTTTAAAGCTTATTTGAACTCCTGACTTTTTGTGTGTTCAAAATGCACCATTCAAAGCCACATCATCATTTTTCAATCCTTTCTGGCTTCATTTGTTATTTTTCATGCGTTTACTAATTATTTTGAGCTATAAGACCCTAAAATTGAAAAGCATTTCAATTAAACTCTGAAAAGGTTGAAATCTGGCATGGTATCATCATTTCATCCACATAGCATGTGCAATAAAGTTGAGAGGGTTACGGCAAAAACTGGATGCACTTCGTGTACAAAACGGACAATCTCTTTCAAAGTATCAGGATTTCATACGGAAACTCGTCTGTTACAAAGGGATTTCATTTTTTAAAATTTATTTGAACTCCTGACTTTTTGTGTGTTCAAAATGCACCATTCAAAGCCACATCATCATTTTTCAATCCTTTCTGACTTCATTTGTTACTTTTCATGCATTTACTAATTATTTTGAGCTATAAGACCCTAAAATGGAAAAGCATTTCAAATGAACTCTGAAAAGGTTGAAAGTTGGCATGGTATCATGATTTCATCCACATAGCATGTGCAATAAAGTTGAGAGGGTTACGGCAAAAACTGGATGCACTTCGTGTACAAAACGGACAATCTCTTTCAAAGTATCAGGATTTCAAACGGAAACTCGTCTCTTACAAAGGGATTTCATTTTTTAAAACTTATTTGAACTCCTGACTTTTCGTGTGTTCAAAATGCACCATTCAAAGCCACATCATCATTTTTCAATCCTTTCTGACTTCATTTGTTATTTTTCATGCGTTTACTAATTATTTTGAGCTATAAGACCCTAAAATTGAAAAGCATTTCAAATGAACTCTGAAAAGGTTGAAAGCTGGCATGGTATCATCATTTCATCCACATAGAATGTGCAAGAAAGTTGAGAGGGTTACGGCAAAAACTGGATGCACTTCGTGTACAAAACGGACAATCTCTTTCAAAGTATCAGGATTTCATACGGAAACTCGTCTGTTACAAAGGGATTTCATTTTTTAAAACTTATTTGAACTCCTGACTTTTGTGTGTTCAAAATGCACCTTTAAAAGCCACATCATCATTTTTCAATCCTTTCTCGCTTCATTTGTTATTTTTCATGCATTTACTAATTATTTTGAGGTATAAGACCCTAAAATTGAAAACCATTTCAAATGAACTCTGAAAAGGTTGAAAGTTGGCATGGTATCATCATTTCATCCACATAGCATGTGCAATAAAGTTGAGAGGGTTACGGCAAAAACTGGATGCACTTCGTGTGCAAAACGGACAATCTCTTTCAAAGTATCAGGATTTCATACGGAAACTCGTCTCTTACAAAGGGATTTCGTTTTTTAAAACTTATTTGAACTCCTGACTTTTTGTGTGTTCAAAATGCACCATTCAAAGCCACATCATCATTTTTCAATCCTTTCTGGCTTCATTTGTTATTTTTCATGCATTTACTAATTATTTTGAGCTATAAGACCCTAAAATTGAAAAGCATTTCAAATGAACTCTGAAAAGGTTGAAAGTTGGCATGGTATCATCATTTCATCCACATAGCATGTGCAATAAAGTTGAGAGGGTTACGGCAAAAACTGGATGCACTTCGTGTACAAAACGGACAATCTCTTTCAAAGTATCAGGATTTCATACGGAAACTCGTCTGTTACAAAGGGATTTCGTTTTTTAAAGCTTATTTGAACTCCTGACTTTTTGTGTGTTCAAAATGCACCATTCAAAGCCACATCATCATTTTTCAATCCTTTCTGGCTTCATTTGTTATTTTTCATGCGTTTACTAATTATTTTGAGCTATAAGACCCTAAAATTGAAAAGCATTTCAATTAAACTCTGAAAAGGTTGAAAGCTGGCATGGTATCATCATTTCATCCACATAGCATGTGCAATAAAGTTGAGAGGGTTACGGCAAAAACTGGATGCACTTCGTGTACAAAACGGACAATCTCTTTCAAAGTATCAGGATTTCATACGGAAACTCGTCTGTTACAAAGGGATTTCATTTTTTAAAACTTATTTGAACTCCTGACTTTTTGTGTGTTCAAAATGCACCATTCAAAGCCACATCATCATTTTTCAATCCTTTCTGACTTCATTTGTTACTTTTCATGCATTTACTAATTATTTTGAGCTATAAGACCCTAAAATTGAAAAGCATTTCAAATGAACTCTGAAAAGGTTGAAAGTTGGCATGGTATCATGATTTCATCCACATAGCATGTGCAATAAAGTTGAGAGGGTTACGGCAAAAACTGGATGCACTGCGTGTACAAAACGGACAATCTCTTTCAAAGTATCAGGATTTCAAACGGAAACTCGTCTCTTACAAAGGGATTTCATTTTTTAAAACTTATTTGAACTCCTGACTTTTCGTGTGTTCAAAATGCACCATTCAAAGCCACATCATCATTTTTCAATCCTTTCTGACTTCATTTGTTATTTTTCATGCGTTTACTAATTATTTTGAGCTATAAGACCCTAAAATTGAAAAGCATTTCAAATGAACTCTGAAAAGGTTGAAAGCTGGCATGGTATCATCATTTCATCCACATAGAATGTGCAAGAAAGTTGAGAGGGTTACGGCAAAAACTGGATGCACTTCGTGTACAAAACGGACAATCTCTTTCAAAGTATCAGGATTTCATACGGAAACTCGTCTGTTACAAAGGGATTTCATTTTTTAAAACTTATTTGAACTCCTGACTTTTGTGTGTTCAAAATGCACCTTTAAAAGCCACATCATCATTTTTCAATCCTTTCTCGCTTCATTTGTTATTTTTCATGCATTTACTAATTATTTTGAGGTATAAGACCCTAAAATTGAAAACCATTTCAAATGAACTCTGAAAAGGTTGAAAGTTGGCATGGTATCATCATTTCATCCACATAGCATGTGCAATAAAGTTGAGAGGGTTACGGCAAAAACTGGATGCACTTCGTGTGCAAAACGGACAATCTCTTTCAAAGTATCAGGATTTCATACGGAAACTCGTCTCTTACAAAGGGATTTCGTTTTTTAAAACTTATTTGAACTCCTGACTTTTTGTGTGTTCAAAATGCACCATTCAAAGCCACATCATCATTTTTCAATCCTTTCTGGCTTCATTTGTTATTTTTCATGCATTTACTAATTATTTTGAGCTATAAGACCCTAAAATTGAAAAGCATTTCTAATGAACTCTGAAAAGGTTGAAAGTTGGCATGGTATCATCATTTCATCCACATAGCATGTGCAATAAAGTTGAGAGGGTTACGGCAAAAACTGGATGCACTTCGTGTACAAAACGGACAATCTCTTTCAAAGTATCAGGATTTCATACGGAAACTCGTCTGTTACAAAGGGATTTCGTTTTTTAAAGCTTATTTGAACTCCTGACTTTTCGTGTGTTCAAAATGCACCATTCAAAGCCACATCATCATTTTTCAATCCTTTCTGACTTCATTTGTTATTTTTCATACATTTACTAATTATTTTGAGCTATAAGACCCTAAAATTGAAAACCATTTCAAATGAACTCTGAAAAGGTTGAAAGTTGGCATGGTATCATCATTCCATCCACATAGCATGTGCAAGAAAGTTGAGAGGGTTACGGCAAAAACTGGATGCACTTCGTGTACAAAACGGACAATCTCTTTCAAAGTATCAGGATTTCATATGGAAACTCGCTGTTACAAAGGGATTTCATTTTTTAAAACTTATTTGAACTCCTGACTTTTTGTGTGTTCAAAATGCACCATTCAAAGCCACATCATCATTTTTCAATCCTTTCTGACTTCATTTGTTATTTTTCATGCATTTACTAATTATTTTGAGCTATAAGACCTAAAATTGAAAAGCATTTCAAATGAACTCTGAAAAGGTTGAAAGTTAGCATGGTATCATCATTTCATCCACATAGCATGTGCAATAAAGTTGAGAGGGTTACGGCAAAAACTGGATGCACTTCGTGTACAAAACGGACAATCTCTTTCAAAGTATCAGGATTTCATATGGAAACTCGCTGTTACATAGGGATTTCATTTTTTAAAACTTATTTGAACTCCTGACTTTTTGTGTGTTCAAAATGCACCTTTAAAAGCCACATCATCATTTTTCAATCCTTTCTCGCTTCATTTGTTATTTTTTATGCATTTACTAATTATTTTGAGTTATAAGACCCTAAAATTGAAAACCATTTCAAATGAACTCTGAAAAGGTTGAAAGTTGGCATGGTATCATCATTTCTTCCACATAGCATGTGCAAGAAAGTTGAGAGGGTTACGGCAAAAACTGGATGCACTTCGTGTACAAAACGGACAATCTCTTTGAAAGTATCAGGATTTCATACGGAATCTCGTCTGTTACAAATGGATTTCGTTTCTTAAAACTTATTTGAACTCCTGACTTTTTGTGTGTTCAAAATGCACCATTCAAAGCCACATCATCATTTTTCAATCCGTTCTGACTTCATTTGTTATTTTTCATGCATTTACTAATTATTTTGAGCTATAAGACCCTAAAATTGAAAAGCATTTCAAATGAACTCTGAAAAGGTTGAAAGTTGGCATGGTATCATCATTTCATCCACATAGCATGTGCAATAAAGTTGAGAGGGTTACGGCAAAAACTGGATGCACTTCGTGTACAAAACGGACAATCTCTTTCAAAGTATCAGGATTTCATACGGAAACTCGTCTCTTACAAAGGGATTTCATTTTTTCTAACTTATTTGAACTCCTGACTTTTTGTGTGTTCAAAATGCACCTTTAAAAGCCACATCATCATTTTTCAATCCTTTCTGACTTCATTTGTTACTTTTCATGCATTTACTAATTATTTTGAGTTATAAGACCCTAAAATTGAAAAGCATTTCAAATGAACTCTGAAAAGGTTGAAAGTTGGCATGGTATCATGATTTCATCCACATAGCATGTGCAATAAAGTTGAGAGGGTTACAGCAAAAACTGGATGCACTTCGTGTACAAAACGGACAATCTCTTTCAAAGTATCAGGATTTCATACGGAAACTCGTCTCTTACAAAGGGATTTCATTTTTTAAAACTTATTTGAACTCCTGACTTTTTGTGTGTTCAAAATGCACCATTCAAAGCCACATCATCATTTTTCAATCATTTCTGACTTCATTTGTTATTTTTCATGCGTTTACTAATTATTTTGAGCTATAAGACCCTAAAATTGAAAAGCATTTCAAATGAACTCTGAAAAGGTTGAAAGCTGGCATGGTATCATCATTTCATCCACATAGAATGTGCAAGAAAGTTGAGAGGGTTACGGCAAAAACTGGATGCACTTCGTGTACAAAACGGACAATCTCTTTCAAAGTATCAGGATTTCATACGGAAACTCGTCTGTTACAAAGAGATTTCATTTTTTAAAACTTATTTGAACTCCTGACTTTTGTGTGTTCAAAATGCACCTTTAAAAGCCACATCATCATTTTTTAATCCTTTCTCGCTTCATTTGTTATTTTTCATGCATTTACTAATTATTTTGAGTTATAAGACCCTAAAATTGAAAACCATTTCAAATGAACTCTGAAAAGGTTGAAAGTTGGCATGGTATCATCATTTCATCCACATAGCATGTGCAATAAAGTTGAGAGGGTTACGGCAAAAACTGGACGCACTTCGTGTGCAAAACGGACAATCTCTTTCAAAGTATCAGGATTTCATACGGAAACTCGTCTGTTACAAAGGGATTTCGTTTTTTAAAACTTATTTGAACTCCTGACTTTTTGTGTGTTCAAAATGCACCATTCAAAGCCACATCATCATTTTTCAATCCTTTCTGGCTTCATTTGTTATTTTTCATGCATTTACTAATTATTTTGAGCTATAAGACCCTAAAATTGAAAAGCATTTCAAATGAACTCTGAAAAGGCTGAAAGTTGGCATGGTATCATCATTCCATCCACATAGCATGTGCAAGAAAGTTGAGAGGGTTACGGCAAAAACTGGATGCACTTCGTGTACAAAACGGACAATCTCTTTCAAAGTATCAGGATTTCATATAGAAACTCGTCTGTTACAAGGGATTTAATTTTTTTAAACTTATTTGAACTCCTGACTTTTTGTGTGTTCAAAATGCACCATTCAAAGCCACATCATCATTTTTCAATCCTTTCTCGCTTCATTTGTTATTTTTCATGGATTTACTAATTATTTTGAGTTATAAGACCCTAAAATTGAAAAGCATTTCAAATGAACTCTGAAAAGGTTGAAAGTTGGCATGGTATCATGATTTCATCCACATAGCATGTGCAATAAAGTTGAGAGGGTTACGGCAAAAACTGGATGCACTTCGTGTACAAAACGGACAATCTCTTTCAAAGTATCAGGATTTCAAACGGAAACTCGTCTCTTACAAAGGGATTTCATTTTTTAAAACTTATTTGAACTCCTGACTTTTCGTGTGTTCAAAATGCACCATTCAAAGCCACATCATCATTTTTCAATCCTTTCTGACTTCATTTGTTATTTTTCATGCGTTTACTAATTATTTTGAGCTATAAGACCCTAAAATTGAAAAGCATTTCAAATGAACTCTGAAAAGGTTGAAAGCTGGCATGGTATCATCATTTCATCCACATAGAATGTGCAAGAAAGTTGAGAGGGTTACGGCAAAAACTGGATGCACTTCGTGTACAAAACGGACAATCTCTTTCAAAGTATCAGGATTTCATACGGAAACTCGTCTGTTACAAAGAGATTTCATTTTTTAAAACTTATTTGAACTCCTGACTTTTGTGTGTTCAAAATGCACCTTTAAAAGCCACATCATCATTTTTCAATCCTTTCTCGCTTCATTTGTTATTTTTCATGCATTTACTAATTATTTTGAGTTATAAGACCCTAAAATTGAAAACCATTTCAAATGAACTCTGAAAAGGTTGAAAGTTGGCATGGTATCATCATTTCATCCACATAGCATGTGCAATAAAGTTGAGAGGGTTACGGCAAAAACTGGACGCACTTCGTGTGCAAAACGGACAATCTCTTTCAAAGTATCAGGATTTCATACGGAAACTCGTCTGTTACAAAGGGATTTCGTTTTTTAAAACTTATTTGAACTCCTGACTTTTTGTGTGTTCAAAATGCACCATTCAAAGCCACATCATCATTTTTCAATCCTTTCTGGCTTCATTTGTTATTTTTCATGCATTTACTAATTATTTTGAGCTATAAGACCCTAAAATTGAAAAGCATTTCAAATGAACTCTGAAAAGGCTGAAAGTTGGCATGGTATCATCATTCCATCCACATAGCATGTGCAAGAAAGTTGAGAGGGTTACGGCAAAAACTGGATGCACTTCGTGTACAAAACGGACAATCTCTTTCAAAGTATCAGGATTTCATATAGAAACTCGTCTGTTACAAAGGGATTTAATTTTTTTAAACTTATTTGAACTCCTGACTTTTTGTGTGTTCAAAATGCACCATTCAAAGCCACATCATCATTTTTCAATCCTTTCTCGCTTCATTTGTTATTTTTCATGCATTTACTAATTATTTTGAGTTATAAGACCCTAAAATTGAAAAGCATTTCAAATGAACTCTGAAAAGGTTGAAAGTTGGCATGGTATCATGATTTCATCCACATAGCATGTGCAATAAAGTTGAGAGGGTTACGGCAAAAACTGGATGCACTTCGTGTACAAAACGGACAATCTCTTTCAAAGTATCAGGATTTCAAACGGAAACTCGTCTCTTACAAAGGGATTTCATTTTTTAAAACTTATTTGAACTCCTGACTTTTTCGTGTGTTCAAAATGCACCATTCAAAGCCACATCATCATTTTTCAATCCTTTCTGACTTCATTTGTTATTTTTCATGCGTTTACTAATTATTTTGAGCTATAAGACCCTAAAATTGAAAAGCATTTCAAATGAACTCTGAAAAGGTTGAAAGCTGGCATGGTATCATCATTTCATCCACATAGAATGTGCAAGAAAGTTGAGAGGGTTACGGCAAAAACTGGATGCACTCGTGTACAAAACGGACAATCTCTTTCAAAGTATCAGGATTTCATACGGAAACTCGTCTGTTACAAAGAGATTTCATTTTTTAAAACTTATTTGAACTCCTGACTTTTGTGTGTTCAAAATGCACCTTTAAAAGCCACATCATCATTTTTCAATCCTTTCTCGCTTCATTTGTTATTTTTCATGCATTTACTAATTATTTTGAGTTATAAGACCCTAAAATTGAAAACCATTTCAAATGAACTCTGAAAAGGTTGAAAGTTGGCATCGTATCATCATTTCATCC